>NC_066583.1:146552296-146839796 GCF_024323335.1 Lathyrus oleraceus | reverse complement strand
AGGGATTCACATTTCTCCTTTATCTCATCCCGCTCCCTAGAAAGGTCACCAGAGCTCAGCAAGTTATCCTGGCCAACAACTACCATAGGAACCATGGATTTGGCCCTATAAAAAGTATGGGAAGAATCTAAAAAAAGATCACACATGCCAGTTGCAGATAAGTTATAGATAAAGGCCAAGTCCTCATTAGCTACAACAGAAAATTCCTCCGGGGTGCTAGGAACTCGATATGGAAGAATAGCAGGAAGCCATAAGAAATGAGTAAGAGCCTCCTGCTCGGTACCCTCCGACAACCAAGCTCATTTTGAAGAACCTTATTCAACAAGAGTGAATGTGCTATCACTCTGAATTCTCTTGACAGAAGAAGGGGGACGGTGAAGGCTCATGAATAGAAAAACCAGCCTCTACATTATTCAACTGTTCCACCTCAGTCAGAGCCGTCACTACAGCTGACACCTGGATCACTGGGGCTGAAGTAGAAGCAACGACATGCGTCACCAACATTCATACAGACAAATTGGTCAAAAGACCATGATCCTTGGCGAGCGTGAGAGTCTTATTCAACTGATCCATATTATCTACAAGACACAAGTAACATAAAAAAGGGTACCCCAGACCTTATCCTCACCAATGAGTTTTTGTCTCTCAGAATGATCAGATGCACTAAAAATTTCGTAAGTATCTATTCACCATTTCTTTTGATGAAAAGAGAGTAATTTTCCTGGGTCAAAGCCTTCTTTCATATCTGAGCCCCTAATACCAGGCGTATAAATCCTCTTTTATCTTTACCTCTTTGGGGGACAGAGAAGTTAGCATGGAATAGTAAGAACGAATTGGTCGGTGGAAATGCACCCTAGACCAATAGTTCTGAAAACTACTTTTGCAAGAATGGGAACACTCCACCACGACCTAAGACAAACAAAAGGAAACATAAGTTCCATGAGTAGCAGGTTTCATCAATATGAAACTTTCCAGGAAATTACCTCAGTCGATGGAGAAATAGCTAAACCAAGGTACTTGGGGGTAAGGGACACCAATCCCTAGTCCTGAGTATTATCCTAAGAAGTACGGGCCACACAAAAAGGTCGAAAAAGATCCTTAAAGAAGGCTTCCAAGATTTACACTCGGCATAAAGTTGGAACACCTTCATGAAAGCTTGGGCTCCAAGACGAAGTTGCAATGGGGAAAACTTCAAATGGTCCATGACGGCCACTTCAAAATCGGAGAAGGGTAAGTGTATCCCTAACACGGAGAATCATTCACATAGAGGAACCGAACAACCCTCAAAAGAGATGCATATCCTTTCCTCCAGGCCTACTAGGAGAATCGAACAATCAGAAGGATTTCCAACCGTGATGCTAGCTTTTGTGACAACGTCGATAATGTTCAAGACTGAATGAGTCCCAACCACTCCAGCGGCCACTAAGTGATATCTATTGGAATTAGCTGATTTAGTTAGCCGAAACCCCTTGCAGGCCAGTACATCAGCTTTATAATGACCATTGGGGTTGACCCAAGATATATCATTAGACTTCCCCTGGAACTCCAAATGATGAGTGATTTATGCATCGCTAGGATCATGACTAGTCACTCCTTATTATGTTTTGACTAAGGCTACTGACAATTTCCCTCCGTTGATGGGAAACTTCTATTTGTGCCCTACTCAAGACAGGGGGATACATCAGCTTCTCCACGAGGCTTTCAACCCAATCAGGTTTATATGGAAATAGAGTCTCTGAAGAATCCCTATAAGGAGCCTCGTTTGGAAGATATTCTTCATACATTCCTTCCATTTCTAAATCACCAATCAAAGGGATAATTTCCGATTTAAAATCTCGATTGATAGAGGAAAGAGAATATGATTGAAACTCCAATCCCCTCCTCAAAGAAGAAGAAGAAACACTCCCCTTCGAATCACCCTCGATAATGATAGGGTTATCGTTTATCGCAATGAAAGTACAATAAATTATGAAATGAAAAGTTGAAGGGAAGGAAAGGTACCTCAAAATGTAAGGTTGAAAGCAAAAATGCAAAATAAAAGGCCAAAAGTTGAAGATTTGAAGCTTTGAATGGACAATAATAGTTACTCCACTATAACTCTCTTAGAGAAGAGGAAGAGACTCGAAGGAAACAAGGGAAACTTGGTCTACAAGATTGTGAAAAGTTTTCTCCATATTTCCTTTGTCCTTATATAGGCAAAGACAGTCGAGCGAATCTGATTGAAAGTAACAAGAAAGCATGGATCAACGATCAAATATCGCCTTAGGAACATAATCCAACCCAAGTGCACTCAAGTGTACAGTAAGTTATGTCACGCCTTCTCAGATTACAGTCAAATAAAAACGGGAAAATGTTTCAATGATGGGATTGCATTTAATGCTCAAGTTCCCACATTACTCTTTGGCAAAACAAAAGTAGCACATGTCAACCGACATATAGGTGACCATTCTCAAGGGCCGACCACGACTACTAAAAGACTCCCCCAAAATTCTAAGTGCCTAACAAGTTTTTGGGACAATTTTTTCATGCCATCCAAATGCCTAAGGACCATTGCTCTGCGCCGGCCAAAAGCGCCAATAACACAAGCCTCATTTATCCAATCTGCTTCGTTAGGCCCAAGGTATAAATACCTTCACAAAGGGTTTTCAAGTACACAATCTCTAATATACACTTTGACTACCACTAACTTGAACCCTAAACTTACTTAGGCGTTGGAGTGATAACCATGCAGCCCCCCCCCTCTCTGAATCTTTGTATCATAGGTTAGAAACTCTATTTAGAGATTAATACCGATCAACAACATTGATTATAGATCAACAACGTTGATTATAGATCAACACTTCCGGTCCAAGAAACACCATGATCACAACCCTTGATCCATAGAGCCTCATCGTCGTAGTGCTCAAGAAACTTTGCTTCTTCGTAATCTCCATAATTCTCTCTGTTTGTGGTTCTGCAACATAACAATATACTATTGTCTCTTTCTGTGTGTTGTTATAATTAACCTATGAGACATACCCATAAACAATGCTCATGAACCTGCTAGTGATGATTATTAATCGTATACGGGAGTTGAAAACCCAAAACTTGCAAACATCTTCTATGGGATGAACTTTCCCATCCCTATTTTGAACATGGCTAGTGATGAAGGAGATTCGCTGATGAGTGAAGTTGCAATATGTGTTAATTCCCTCACTCGCATTAGATTTAATGTAGGTCTTGTTTTATCCGAGCTATAAGGGAGTGAGACAGGTTTCTCATTAAGTTTATCGAGAAAAGTACTCTATGTCGGTGATCTATTATTGCTGACCAAAATGATTTATTTAATGATGCATAAATAAAAATGGTTCACCCTGAAGAACTAATGTCTCTGACTGATGCGAATTACTATTCTTGGGTTGAACCTCTGTTATTATTCAGTTATAGATTATTCTAATTTCCTATTGTTTGTTACGATATTCGATTTGATTTTGATAAGTCGTTACTACTGTCCTTAGAGATATTTATCTGAAGTACTATAACTATTGAATTCATTAATTAACCAGGGATAGGATAATTAAGAATTGTGACTTGGGGATTAAAAGGCTTTGTTTCCTAGTTTGACGGTATAATTATCCTGAGGGATCAGGGAATTTACATTTAGATTAGTGATCTACACACCAAGGGATTATGTGTAGTGGTTAAGTTATTCTCTCGTGCAACTTTGTAGTCATTGCATGTTTCATCAATCAAGTAAAAATAGGGGATTCTGATAATAAGATTTAACCTCCTTTATCATCATTGTTATAAAAAAAACTTATCTCCTGTGGTTTTGACCAAACAACCTAAAACCCCCACATTTATTGTTATTAATGACATCGCATAATGTACCTTATTCTAAATTCTAAATCCATGTGGAGACTATTTGTTTTATTACTTCGATTAAGACGCTGGTACACTTGCTAATAAATTGTCATCAGTAGTTAGCTTTCCATCTCGAGTATTTTTCCCTTTTATATCAGCTCTTCGTAGTACTAAGTCCCCTATCTGAAATTCTCTTGGTCGAACACACCAATTGCATATGGATCTCGTGGTATTCTTGATGATGGCACCAACGAAAGCGGCATATGTATTTTTTTCTTCTAAGAGGTTGATTTCTTTTCTGATCGCCCGATCGTTTTCTTCCTTGACAAAGCATGAGTCGTCCTTAAACTCAACTCTTCAATTTCCACCAGAATAATGGCTTTAATACCATAGGTAAGACAAAAAAGAGTTTCCCATATGGCTGACTATGGAGTTTTTCGATAGGACCACAAGACGTGCAGTAGCTCATCGGCCTAATTTCCCATGTCTTCTTCGAGTCTTTACTTCAAACCTCTAAGAAACATTCAGTTAGATACTTTTTTTTATTTGTTAGTTTGAGGGTTCTATAATGAGGTGAAGTGTTTCTTGATCTTCAGTTACTCCAATAGACTTTTCAACTTCTTATCTATGAATTGTGTTCCATTATCTGTCACAATGGCTTGGGGGACCCCAAATATAACCAAGACGTTTTGTTTGAAAAACATCAGGATATTTTCCGCCATGACATTTACCAATGATTTTGCTTCAACCCATTTGGTGAAGTAATCCACAACTACAATTAGGTATTTAGGTTGTCTTGAAACTGACGTGAACAAACCTAGGATGTTTAACCCCTATTGCATGAAAGGCCAAGGTGGCGTCAAAATGTGTAGCTATGTGGATGGGGCATTAAAGATGTCTCCATGTCGTTGGCGTTGGTCTTATTTCTTCATATACTCCTTGGTATCTTGAACCATGGTCGGCCATAAGTATCCTATTCTTAAAACCTTTTTTGCGAATTCCATGTACCTGAGGTGTTATCTGAATATCCCTTCATGTATCACCAAGAGAACGTAAGCAACTTCCTCCTTCCCCATGCACCTTAGAAGATGGTAGATAGAAATATTTTATACAAGACTCCTTTAATCACGGTATATAAACTAGCAATTCATCTTACCAAGGTAACCTTAGTTGGGTCAGACGAAAGAACTCCTTGCTCAATATATCCTCGAATTGGAGACATATAAGAAGGTGGGTCAACATTGTATATGGCTGACATTATATTCTCTGGGGCCTCACTGCTTGGGGTTTTCATAGTTTCTTGTACAAAAGAATTATTAATCAAGGGGATCCTCGTGCTTTCTAACTTGCATGGTACATCAGCCTAAGTGTTCTCCTCTTGGGGAACGCGAGCAATTTCAGACTTTTTGAACATTTCCAACTTCTCTTTGGCTATCCTTAAGTATTGTTACAGTAATGGGTCTTTAGATTAGGTGTGTCCTATGAACTAAGGGACAACCAACTGGAATTTGTCTGCGACTTGATATGTTCCCCCTATCTCATGTGCTAGACTCATTCATAGAATCATTTCTTCATACTCAACCTTAAAGAAACATCGACTGAAAAATCGGACCTGTTTTATAGAATCATGTTTGCATTGTTTCCCTAGATGTTAGACGATATGTCTATGAATATTATCTAGGTACAAACTAGATTCGGTGGGATGGGAGTTGTCTTGGCTAAGAAATCAACGAATATTTAGACTTTCATTTCCTTCCTCATTTTAAAAGAAACTTTGAACTCCGATAGTTCAATAACCCATTTTTTCAAACGCCCGCTAAATCTGGTCAATGAAGTACTAGTTTCAGGGGTAAGTCCATTCGAATAATTATAGAATATGCAAGGAAGTACCTCTAGAGTCTCCTCGACACAGTTACCAATGCTAGAGTCACTTTCTCTATCTTCTGGTAGTGTGTCTTCGGTCCAGCTAAAGCCTTCGATATGAAATATACTAGAATCTAGTTCGAATTTAGGTTTCTAATCCAAACAACACTTATGGCCTCCTCTAAGACTGCTTAGTACAAATATAAGGTTTCTCAAGGGAGTGGTCACGTGAGTATAGATGGTGTGGTTAACACTCTCTTCTGTGAGTCAAACTCTGTCTCTTTCCTCAATAGCTTATAGAAAGGCAATGTATATTGGGTGGGTTTTGAAATGAACCTATTTAAAATAGTTAGCATACCATTCAACTATTGGACCTCCTTCTTTGAGGTTGCAACATTCATTTGAATTGTCGCTTCGCACTTGTTATAGATGGTTTCAATTCTCCTCTCTGTTAGATAGAAGCCCAAGAATTTGTCGGCTCTTATTCTAAATGTTCATTTCTTTTAATCGAGTCTCATATTTTATTTCCAAACTCTTTTGAACACCCATTGAAGGTGTTGATCATGGAATTCTTCTTGATCATACTTTACAATCATATCGTCCATGTACACTTCAAATATTTGCCTTATCTCTTACTAAAATAAATTGTTCATCATTATTTAATATGTTGCACTTGCATTCTTCAATCCCAAGGGCATGACATTGTATTGATAATTAGCTTGTTCCTTCATGGATGTTGTCTCGTCATGTTGGGTCCGAACATGGGTATCTGGTTATACCCGTAGTAGGCATCCATGAATAATATCAGTTTGTATCCAAATGAGTTATCTATAAGCATGTTGATATCTGAGAGCAGGTAGGAGTCTTTCGAACATGCTCTATTGAGATCAGTGTAGCCTACACGCATCCTCCATTTTCCCGAGGCTTTCTTAGCTAGTACGAAATTTGAAATCCGCTCCATGTATTTCACCTCAGAGATGAATTTTGCGTCTAACAGGGCTTTCATTATGCTTTTGGTAGCTTTGAATTTTTTCGAGGATTGCCTCCTGCTTCATTGGGAAATGTAGCAGGTGATGGGTCAACATTGAACTAATGGCAAGCCACAGTTAGGTCGATATTGAGCATATCGTGGGGAGAGATAGAGAAAATATTTTCATTCACCCGGGGACATTTGATTAGCATGGACTTTACCTCAAAGGGAAGCCCAAATTATATCTTCACCAACCGGGTGGGATTATCATCAAGTGGAACAACTTTCAAATATTCGTCGAACATAGGACTATTTTCATCTTCACGTGCATCTAGATCAAACATATCGAATTTTCTAAGGCCTTCTTCCATCACTGTTAAGGAAGTGAGAAGATCTTTAAGGATGGTCTCTTTAATACGCCTTTCCTCTTCAAGGTTGGCGTTGATTACTATTGGATTTCCTTCACTACTTTAAAATGCTAACTTCAGGTGGACTGGCAAAGCCACCACATCTAGCTCTGCCAAGAAGGATCTTCTAAGGATGTCGTTAAAGGCGCTCATACACAAAATTACTAGGAAATAGAGGGTTACCTTTCTCTCGCCTGCTCCTTCTTCCAAGGACAACGTCAGATCTGTCATTCCACAAGGGTGAGTTACCAAATCATTTAAGGATAATAGATCTCTGTCGATATATGGATTCAGATCTAGTTATTGTACACCTAATTTCTCTAGTGAGTCTATGTAGAGGATGTTACATGAACTGTCATCATCTACGAGGAATAATGTGAGAGAGTGATCAGTGATAGCGACTGCTATGACTAATGGAAACTTTGTGTTAGGAGCTCCATTTATCTTCTAGCGATCTAGAAATCATATCTCTATTTGATGTTCGCTTTTCGGTTTGGTATCAGCTACTGTTCGGAAGAGGTGCTCCGGTGATAGATCTACAATGGATGTCACTGTGTTGCGGATCTCATTGATGGCCAAAAATTGAGGCTAATTGAGATCAAAAGATTTAACAAAGTTATTTGGTGCAAAGTATAAGGTAATTGTATCCATCTCTAGGTGGTTCCGGTGGAGATCTGACTTTGGATTGAGAATGATGTATTTGTTAAATTTTGATAACCATAAAACACATTGCATTTCCGACTCAATTCACGTGATATTTTAGCTTATTTTATCTCCTTTTTAGGGTGTTATGTTGGTATATTATGTTTGTTTTAGGTATTTTCCAGGTAGGAGCACCCGCACAAGAAATCGGGACAAAAATGGCAAAAAATGGAGAAAGAGCCAAGATTTGTCCTCTTGGCTTTCACCATGGCACTTTCCATGACGTGGAAACCATGGGTTCCACCTAGAAGACAAGAAAAATCAGGGATCAGAAATTTTACACTCATGGCATTCACCATGACGCCATGGCGTTCTCCATGGACCTGAAAAGGCCATGTTCTCCATATTTTCACTCATGATGTTTACCATGAGGCCATGACGTTCTCCATGGACCTTAAATCCCATGTTATGCATAATTTTCACTCATGGCATTCGTAATGAGGCTATGGTGTTCACCATGTACTTTGGGGCTTAAAAAATAGCAACATGAAGATTCAATTTCTCCCCACTTCAGCACATATTTCTCCCACTTCTCTAACACGATTTCAGGACACTTTCTACCAGATTTAGCTCTATAAATAGGCCATAGTTTTCAGTATCCAAGCATAGTTAGGCACAAATATGAGTTCTTAAAAGCTTCAATTTCTCACATAGAGGGATTGTTACAAAAATTAGTGATAGGCTTGGTGTTTATTTTGAGGCAAGTTTATATTCCAGTATTTAATTTCCATTAAGGTTTTATTTTTTGTTCCGAATGGTGTTTATTTTGGAGCAAATTACAGTTTAATTTTCAGGTTGAATTTACTTTCTCTCTCAATTACTTATTAGTATCATTGTTATTATTTGAAGCTTTTACATACTATTTTTACTAAACTGCCTTTAATCTTACTTAGTTGTTATTTTAATTATCATATTTATATGTTATTAATCTTGTCTTACCATTTTAATTATCAATTTATATTCCATTGCTACTACTACTTCCATGAACATGTCTAATTTGCTTACTATTATTAATTTTCTATTTATTTATGCTTGTTCATGTATCCAATATATTTGGCTAAGCTCTTAGAGCCAGGGATGTGAGGATCGTCGTTCCGACAGGACTCAGTAAAATAAAACAACACTGATTTTTAATATTAAAATAATTTTTTGGTTCTAAATTTTGTTTCAAAAAGTAAAAAACTTTGCACAAAAGTGAAAGATATTTGGATATCGGTTTCAGCGCGACAATGTGAAAGCGGTATCCGATCATAAAAATTTAGATTTTTAATTTCTAAAAACAGCGACAATGGTTTATTAATTAAATAGGACTTATTGGTATTCAAAAAGTGTTTTAAAATTGTAACTTGTACATGCGACGCAGGCAACTACGGTTCCGAAATACAACACGGGCTGTGTGAAAGTGAGTAGTGTTTTTAAATTAGTAACTCCTCCGAAAATGATTTTTAAAACAAAGTGAAGTGCTGAATTTTATTTGAGTCCCAAAGGTACCCGAAAATTACATTCTGGTCTCCGTTTCATTTAATTCTTAATCTAGTTATTTTAGATTTATTTTCAAACAAAACATCTTCCGATAACTTTAGATTTACAAAACGATAATAGATAACAAAAGGTTGACATTGGTCTATGTGGGTTCGACATTTTTTATACTATAACTGATTTTTCCGTGCACTTGTGGAACACCATATCAAGTTTTTGGCACCGTTGCCGGGGACCAATAGTCAATATTATGATTCTGTTGTAGCACCGTATAAACTAAGGCACTCTTGTTTCAATTACTATAATCCTAGGTGGATAGATTACCCAAATTTTCTCTATAATTACTACTCTCAGTATTTTGAGGAACCACGAGATTCTCGTATATCCGACCCCGAAATATAAATGGGGGATTTCATTGCAACGCAAGATATCTCTAGGCTAGAATATACGGTGGGGAACTTTGTGGCGACACAAACTCTCTAGAACGAAGAGTTTAGAAAAAAAGTCTTCATACTAATGAAACCCTTAGGCAGCTGAACACTGTGGTCGAGTCCCTCGCGACTCACAACAAGGCATTGGAGACTCAAATCTCCCTACTTGCACAGATACCTATAGGACTCTCCCCTGAGAGACATGCAGATGTTGTAACAACCAGTAGTGAAAAACATCTCAAAAATTCTAAGGAGAGTGATAATGAGGAGATTTCGCCGTGTTTTGACTCGTCCCATATCAAATTTCCATTATTGTCAATATGTGCAAACCAGATTTGAGCACATTACCTAGGGTTTTGCTTACACCTCTCAATTTCATTTTTTCTTGCATGTTCTTGTGTTATATGACTTTTATTCACATCCTTGCATCACGATTTGATATGTGCACGCTTCGATTTTATTTCTTTCGATTTAATTTTTAAACGTATTGTAAATACAACTTATTTTATTCACATGGCTTACTCTTGGGCCTTCTTACAATTAGGTCATCCTCTTGCACCTACACTTATTCATTTTTGTTTGTTGATTGGGCTTGATTTAATCGTTTCATTATCTTGTATCCCCATTCGAAAAAATGTACCCCCATTCCGATGATGTGTAATAATTTTACCGCTTTTATTTCTTTGCTTGCTTACTTGCTTAGCTAGTTTCTAACACAATAATAAAATCAACCCTTTCTCAAATAAAGATCAAAAATAAAAACTCGATTGAACATCGAGTATTTTCCCAAAAACAAATCAATCCATTTCTTTCTATTTCATCTTCTTCCAAACCATTTCACTTAAACTTTTTGCAATCAATCATCAAATGTTTGATCCAACGTCAAGCCATTTTCATATCAAAACTCAAAAACACTTAACAATTATTCAACACTTTTTTCAATAAGAGAGATGAAAGGAGCGAGGTGTAGTTAACGAGCTCCTGAGAGTTAGATCTGAGATATAGTTCTCGTCAATCCAAACTCTCGTCTTCCTGAAATCAATTCCATAATGCTTAATAAACCTCGACTAGCTTTGAGTGCACTTTCTCAAGCAAACTTCTAAAACACTTAAGAATATCAAAACTCTTTTGCAAATAAGATGAAAAAGGAATGGCTTGTAGTCCAAGAATTCTCGAGAGTTAGGAATCGAGGCGTAGTTATCGTCACTCCGAACTCTCTCATCATCCAAAAATACTTCAAACCAATCAAACTCTTTTCTCACCGTTGTGTGACTGATCCTTAAACCCTTTCTCAAACAAATGTATTTTGTTTTAAGACAGTGCAAAACAATGTTTCATCCACTTGAACGTGTGAGTAAACTTGCGACGTTGCCCATAAATGTTGATTGTAAATCCATTTGGTTGTGATGCAAACACCCCCTTCCACTTGTTTTGGGTAGTCCAACAATGTATTCGTCGATTAACACAAAGTTTCTTTCGCTAAAATCGACCAAACAAAGAAGCATTTTCTACCCAGAACTATGTAAGCCTTGAGTTCTCTATTGCACTTGAAGATGCGTAGGAGCAGGATTTATAAACCTTGTCAGGCACATTAATAAAAAATCCAAAAATATTTTCTATTTTATATTCTTCTTTCCCTCTTAAAAACTCAAAAATCCTAATATTTCTAAGTTAACGCTAACGTGCACAACTAACCTAACGGTTCCCCTTGCGTAATCGACTCCAGAACTCTGATTTGGTTATGACGACCAATATCATTGTTGTTATTTCTTGGGCTTTATTTATATTTCCCCTTTCATTTTTTAGGAATAAATAAAGTTCGATGGTGACTCTGTTTAGTCCATCATGCGAGTGTGCGATTGCACTTTGCTAAGTCGTCTTCTCATTTTTAAACGATGCGACAGATGGTGGCTCTGCTGGGGACTCTGGTTCCCTAAGCGAGTCAAGCCTAGTTAGGTCGTTTGTGTACCTTTGTTTGTTTATTGGTGTGGCTTTTCTTTATTGCTTATGCTATCTTTATTGTCATATTGATATATTGGTTGTATTGGTTACATTATGTCGTTGATACTTGGAAACTCTGATTGCAAACCTTGTGGGAAAGACTCTCTACCCGAGTCTAGAGTGAAAATATAAGATAGGATGAGGTTGAGTAGTGTGGGTCCCCAAGATTTAGTTTTCGTAAGGTTCGGAACGAGAACCTCACTTAGAGTAGATCCTTTGAAAATATTGTTGCTAAACATGTAGTTGCCGTCAGCTTCGATGTTTTCACGAGGATCCGTGACTCTAAGGACCTTTGTAGAACACTGAACCCTTTGGCCAACTAAGAATGATGGTCGCATAGTACGGATCCCCGAGATGTAGTTCTCATATGTTTCGGTATGAAGACCTCTCTCATAAGAGATTCTCTTGATGGAGTTGACTCCTGACATGTAGTTGTCATAAGTGGAAAACATTCAAGCAAATTTGTGACTCTGGGAACCATGTCTAAAACCAAAGTCTATGTTCGTGTAGTACGGGTCCCCAAGATATAGTTCTCATAAGGGTCTGTACAAAGACCTCATCCAGAATAGATTCCCTTGATGGAGTTGACGACCGACATGTAGTTTTCGTAAGCGACAAACACTCTTATGGATCTATGACTCTAGATTGTTCTCCATTTATCAAAAGCCTTAGACCATACCCGGTGAGAACCCCGTTTTGGAAAAGCAATCATATTTATCTTTATCTCGGACCTTTGAACTTGTACCAAAAAATCATTGCATTTATCCATTCATTGCATACGCATAAAAAGCAAAACTCTTAGTTTTTTTCACATTTGTTTCCGGAATTCAAGATTTGTTAGCAAAATGAATCCTGAGAGAAGAATCACTTACTTATTCAAATTCAATAAGCCAGATGTTGATAGCCTGAAAAAGTTAAGCTCAAATTTAAATCTCTACATAAAAGATGACTTCAAGAAGGACCGTGGTTGAATCTTAAGTCTTCTAACTGAAAAGGTGGATCAGTTTGTCATTGTCACTCTAGCTCGTTTACATGACCCTCATATTCGTTGTTTTACTTTCACTGACTTCCGTTTGGCGCCTACGTTAGAGGAATTTGAAAGGATTGCGGGTCAAAGCTTGAAGAAACATAACCTTTTTCCCAAGCTTAAGCGATTGGCTCGTTTGTCTGAAATATTTGGCTCTACTCGTAGTCTTTAGTGCAATCCTAATCAAGAATAATCTCTTTTCAAGAACCATAAAACAAATATCTATTCATCAAACCTTATTTTTGTGTCTTAGGGCATCACTCCAAAAAACCCTTTTCAAGATAAAAACAACCAACACACAATCATTTTCTACTCTGAACTATGGAGCTCTGGTTCTTCATTCCCCGATGATGATATATAGGCACAAGGGCCCTAATCCTTGGCGAGCACAATAATAAAATCTAGTTTTATCGTTTATTTTCCCTTTCCTCTCATGTAGGAATAAATAAAATCTGGTGGTGACTCTGTGTCAGAACTGTAGACAGTTTTTTGCATAGCGACAACTGGCGTCTCTACTGAGGATCTCTGGTTTCCCTAAGTAAGTCAAGCCTAGTTTAGGTTGTTTTGTTGTGTGTGGGGGGGTTTATATTTTTTTTTATGATCTATTTGCTTTCTTTGTTTTTGTCAACACTGTCTCATCTGTTACATGGCTCTTTGAGGATGAGGTATAAAATGGACAAGACTGCCTACCCGAGTCTAAAGAGTAAGCTTGAGATAGGAGAGGTTGAATAGTACGGGCCACCGAGAAACTTTTCTCGTAAGGGTCGATATGAGAACCTCACTTAGAGTAGATTCTTTTTGAGGATATTGATGACCGTCAAGCTTTTGGCGTAAGCATCGGTATTTCCATTACAATCCTTGACACTAAGGACCTTTTTAGAACCTTGAACATTTTTACCAACTAGAAATGATGGTCGTGTAGTGCGGGTCCCTGAGAAGCTTTTCTCGCGAAGGTCGGTACAAAGACCTCACTCATAATAGATTTCCTTGATAATGTTGACGCCTACCAAGTAAATTGACATAAGTGGAAAACAATCAAGAAAATTCATGAATATGAGAACCTTGTCTAGAACCCAATGTCAATGATCACATAGTACGGGTCCCCGAGAAGCTTTTCTCACAAGGGTCGGTATGAAGGCCTAACCCATAATAGATTCATTTGATGGAGTTGTTGACCAATATGCTTTTACCGTAAGCTGCAAACAGTCATATGAATCCATGACTTTGGGGTCCCTGTTTCTAAAGAACCATGGATCTTATAATGAGAACCTTGGTTTAAAAGTAATCAGTATTACACTCTATTCCTTATCTCAGACACCTCAGATTTATGAACCCATGCTTGAGTACCATTCATTTGTTCATCCATTCATCCATGCATTCATGCATTCATACATCATAATCATAAACATAAAAATAAAGCTCTTAGTATATTGTGTTCATTGCAGTAATATAAGAAATTTTCCAAAGCAATCATGAATCCTCCTCCTAGGAAAAGCATATTCTCCTTCTGATACAAGGAACCTCAAATGGACAATCTGAACGCCTTAAGTTCTAGGTTGATGCCTATAAAAAACAACAAGTTTCGTGCAACCTATGGGAACATTTTGGACCTCTTGACAAAGAAAGTGGACTTTGGAGCTCTCATCATCTTGGCTCAATATTATGACATCCCTCTGCGATGTTTCACCTTTCCTGATTTTCAAATAGCTCCAACCCTGGAAGAGTTCGAGGGGATTTTGAATCATCCTATCAAACACCATAATCCCTTCCCCAAGATGGAAGAAAACTTTACTACGTCCAAGCTAGCCTCAATATTGTGACTTAATGCTAATGAGTTGGTGGCCAATTGGGCACATAAGGATTTTGTTAATGGGTTCACAAGGAAATAATTAGAAGACCATGCTTGGAAGTTGTTTAAAGAAGAGAAGGGGGAATTCTGTAGTGCAGTCTTTGCCCTTTTGGTTCATGGAATCTTCTTATTTTCAAACATTGATAATTTCATAAATCAGTTGGTAGTGGATATTTTCTTAGCTGGCAACCCAGTACCTTTCCTATTAGAAGATTTCTACCATACTTTTCACACTAGGAATGAGAAGAAAGATGGGACTTTCCTTTGTTGTGCTCCGCTCTTACACCTATGGATGAGAACTCACATGCCTCAAAAAGGTCCATTTGTATCTAAGGATCTCATTTGGCCTCAGAGGTTTTCCTCTCTCTCTCTCTCTCTCTACCGGTTTTCTCCAGTGGTATAAAAGAGAATGGGACGCTAAAGATGTCATACTCAAATGTGGAGGGTTCCCTAATGTACCTTTGATAGGGACACGTGGTTGCATCAATTATACCCTCGTGTTACTCAAGAGGCAACTTGGGCATATAATGGTTAGTCCCCACGAAGATAAAGACATTGTGCCATTCATCATCAATGACGTTGATCCACTCAATCTAGTTGTAAGGCGAGTGAGAAGAGTTTGGATGAAGATTGTTAGAATTGAAGGTAGAGAAAAACAAGAAAGGGGGCTTGAATTATTTTGGAAAATAAAACTTTTTAAGCGTTTAGACACACAAAGTAAAAAGAATTTGACACAGAATTTTATACTGGTTTGCTTGAAATTCAAAGCTACTCCAACCCACCCGACCAAGGTCTTTTCGCCTTCAAAAAGGACTTAATCCATTAATCTTGAAAGATTACACAAACAACCGTCTAAGAGAATAATCCCTTAGCCCTCTCAAGTATTCAGACTATACAGTGTCACTTGAGGAAGTATATTAGATAAGATTGTAATGCACAGTGCTTCTAACAATAAGCAAATATTACAAAAATATAAGAACAACAATTTTCACGTAGGAGCAGCAGGTCGTGAAAGAGTAAAAGAGGATGAATGAGAGATTTGCATTCTTGTGTGTCTCAGGTGTGTTTTCTTGTGAGGCATTTTGTCCTTTATATAGAAGTTTGAGAGGACCGTTGGGTGATGAGAGGATCTTGGTCATTGAAGAATGATTATTGTCATTAGTCTCCTTGTTTCTTTCTAAAACAGTTTTGGGCGCGTCATAATTTCCTTCTAGAAATAGTTTCTTTCTAAAAATAGATTTCTTCATGGTTACGCGTTCTGAGCTGGAGAATCCGTATTCAGAGTCTTGTTAGTCAAAGTTCGTCTTCAGAGGTTGCTTCTGTCTGACCAAATCAGAGTTTCTCTATAACCTTGACTTCTTCAGATTCAGAGTCTGGATTCATTTTTCTTTAACCGAGTTTCTGACTTCTTTTTGTTTTGCTGGTTCCTGCGTTGATCAGAGTCAGAACCTTCTGGATGTGTTTCCTCTGAGTAGCATCTAAATACTGGATTCTGTATTTGATGTTTTATCTATCTGATTGTTTGGTCAGAGTCCTGCATACTTAAGAAAAAGTTTCATTAGGATGCCATTTTTGTTTCATCCTTTGTTATCATCAAAATCTTAGATATAAATTGTAGAACCAACTTTGTTCTTACAATCTCCCCCTTTTTGATAATGACAAAAAATACAGAGAGAGGTGAAACAATACAATAAAAAATCTCAAATCAGATAAGGAAGGGGACTCCCCCTGAGTTAGATCCTTAGATAAATAAGAAGTTCTTACTAGACCTTCCTGGGTTTAGTATTTTAGCTATTTTCCTGCATATCTTTAGTCATTGGTTTAAAAATAACTTTTATTAATGTTTTCAGTGCCTTGAGATGTTTTAGTTATGTTTCCATCAGAGCTTGTTTTAGTTCTCCCCCTTTTTATCAGAATAAAAAAGACATAGCAAAAGAAATTGATTTTGATAACGTAGAGAAAAAGAGCAGGTACAGATAAGTAGCACATAAGGCATAGATCAAAAAGCAAGAAAAAGACATCAAAGAGAAAAAGAAACAAACAAATAGCCTAGGTTCCTAAGGGTTTAGGGGCGGAGGCATCCTTTGGAGTAGCTGAGACAACATGTTCTGAATGTTGTTGTTGACAGAATCATGTTGATCCAGCCAAGCCTGAACCACTTGTTGTTCCTTTTGCAGTTACTCCAGAGTTTTCAAGACCAGAGGGACGAACCTAGAGTTGGAGTGATCCCCCTGAGTCAGAGCATCAACTTTGGCCTTGCCAGCTTCTTCTGCAGTAATACACGTTGCTTTTTCAGCTTCGACTTTAGCTTTTGCCTCAGCCTCAGCAGCAGCCGCAACAACCTTCTCTTCAGCTTCTCTGATCCGTTGTTCTTCTGCTTGGCGTGCTTTCTCTTCTGCTTCCTTTCTAGCTTGTTCCTTAGCCTCTCTGGCCAAGCGATCTAAGAGCCTAATACCAGCGTCTCTGATGAAGTCGTTGCAGACTTGTTCAGAGAGGCCTTTCAGTTTGAAGGCTTCAGAGGTCATCCAACTGATCACTCTGTTCTAGTGGATCCTTACTTCAAAGGGACCATCATTGATGCCACAATTGATAGTCAGATACTTGATCTTCTCTACTGAAGACTCTGCAAAAACTTGTATTGCTTCTTCTAGGGTAGGGAAGGCAGTTTCTGGTTTAGTGGCAGAGGCTGAGGAGGATGGAGAAGGTGAGTTTGGGACACTGAGATTTAGAGTGGGAGTGATGTAGGCAACGGAAGTTGTTGGTGTGGGAATGATAGAGGGGGACGGTGTTGTTTGTTCAGGTTGTGGATTTGGTTCAGATGGTGAGTGGATTGGTTGTTGTACGGGTGGTGGTGTTTAAGGTTGTTCAGATGTAGTTGGATTTTGTTTAGGGGGTGGGGTAGTGACTGTTGGTTCAGGTTCAGAGTGTGATAGTTGTTGAGAGGCCAGAGCACGGGCTTGTAGCTGAGCCAGAGTGGGGGATTGGGGGTCATATGGTTCATTATCGGAGGAGAGTACATAGTATGGTGGGGATTATGGAAAGGATGATGATGATGGTGATGTAGTTTCATTCAGCATTTCTGCTTCAGAAACGGGTAGTGTGGTGGTAGAAAGGTTGAATTTAAGTGAGGGTGGGTTAGAGGTTCAGGTGGTTGAGGGAGGAGTTTCATAGGAGGTGTATATTGGAGTGGTTTAGGGAAGAGAAGAAGCAATAGGTTTTATTTTAACAGAGCGGGAGAGAGGTATAAACTTACTTGGAGAGCCAGCCAGACGGACTGGAGGTCTTGACCAAGAGGATTCACCCAGCTTTGCTTTCTTTGCCTTCTTGGACTTCTCAGAGGGCTCTCGCATTCTTTTCAAGAAGTTTGGTGGATGCTCTAGTAGCCAGTCCACAGAGAATTCAGAGATGTCCACCCCTTGATTTGCCAGATCTTGTAGATAGTAAGCTACCACTTCTAGAGGGTCAATCTTGAAGAACGGATAGAGTCCGTTGGGAATCTCCCTCTGATACTTGAGTGATTCCCAAGAGGTGTCAAGTGTTGGTTTAGCTCTAACTTGATCAATGATCCCCATGCTCTTCAGATTTCGAGCATTCAGCGGTCTTCCAATGTCAATAGTGACATCTTCCATGAGTCTGAGCTGAATCAAGTGATCCACTAATCCACTCTCAATTAAAACATCTGAGATAAGTCTTCCCATATGGATGTAGTTTCTAGTCTTCATGTTGTTTCTGGTGTCTTTGACTGAGTCTCTGAGGTATTTGAAGAGTAGTGCTGACAGATACAGTTTCAGCCCTTTGTGGATGCAGTACAAAATGCACTTCTAATCTGTGTTGATGTAATCAGAGGAATTTGATGCAGGGCGATGATAAATGGTGCCTAGGATGATCTTTAACCAGACACGGAGGTTCTGATGGAGCTCCTTGTTCTTGGAGTGTTTGCCTTCAGCACTCTGTTGAAATATGGTAGGGTTGATTTCCTGGGACAAGTATTTTGCCATAGGGTTGATGTTGCAGATGCGTCTTCCTCCTGTCTTCTCCATGTTCAGAAGAGAGGCAATAGATTTCTTAGTGATGACTATCTTGACTCCCAGAATGTAGGAGACAATGTAGTGATCATCTAAGTCTGCGAAACGCCAGAATTCCTTCACCAGGTTTGTGTACACAGGGCTATAGAGTCGTTGAAAATAGGTTTCCCACCCTTGCATTCTCAACTCTTCAGTTAGGTCTACGCCATTCTTTTTCATGTTTTCAAAATCCATTAGCGACTCACATAATACTTCAAGCTTTTCAAACGGTGTTGCTAGGTGGATGTGAGACGGCGCCTGTGGTTGCTATAGTTTGTTGAGTAGAAATGGGTGTCTGTTCCATTGAGTTCATTTGTTGGGAGAAGTTGTAGACAGATTGTTGCTGAGAATCCATGGAAGACAAGGTTGAAGATGAGTGTTGAAGGATGAACGAAGAACTTGAAGGGGAACTGCAGAAATCTTGAGGATAATGAAAAACTGAGAGAGAGAGAGAGAGAGAGAGAGAGAGAGAGAGAGAGAGAGAAAGAGAGAGAGAGAGAGGGTTTAGTGTAGACGTGAGTGTAAAGTGTGCAATTGTAGTGTGTGAAGAGATTATATACCCATAAGGATGCATGCAAAACGATAATAAGAAGAGTAGTTTAACTGTTAACCTATTATATGCAGCATGTTAACCAAGTAAGCACGTTTGGAGGAGAATGATTACAGCCCACGATAGAGGTCTAATCCCCAAATCAGCACACTGCTCAAGAAGATTTCAAGAGTCTGTCTCTTGATTTCTGCTAGACAGTTGTCTAGAAGTTCCAAGCTCAGACGCATGAGGTACCACATGTTACTTTATCTGATCTTCAGGAATACCAAAAGGTTGGATCCTAAGGATTTCTGATTTAGATAGCTTCTAACGGGTAGTAGCATCAGAGTCAGATTCAGATTCTAGATCTTTACTTCAGAGTCTTATTTTTCTATTTCAAAGGCACAATTTTATTCTGGACAAATTTGAATGTTTAAATTTTTCAAAATGAAAGAGAATCTGTCTTCAGCGAGGGGTTTGGTAAAAATGTCAGCCCATTGATGGTCTGTATCAATAAATTTTAAAGTGATTACCCCTTTCTGAACATAGTCTCTAATGAAATGATGTTTTATTTCTAAGTGCTTAGCTTTGGAATGCAAGATAGGATTCTTACTTAAACAAATGGCAGCAATATTATCACAGAAAATAGGAACGTTACTCTCAAAGATCAGAAGGCCTTCAAGTTGATTTTTCATCCAGAGCATTTGAGTAGTGCAGAGTGACGCTGATATATATTTTGCTTCTGCAGTGGACAGAGCTATGGTTGATTACCTTTTGCTGGCCCAAGATATAAGATTATTTCTTAAGATCTGACAGTTCCCAGATGTACTTTTTCGTTCCATTCTGTCTCCTGCATAATCTGCATCACAATAACCAGAGAGCGTATACTCTGATGTTTTCTCATACATCAGGCCAAGGTTATGGGTTCCTTTCAGATACCTGAGGATTCTTTTAACAGCTATTAAATGAGATTCTCTAGGATCTGATTGGAATCTGGCACAAAGACATACACTAAACAGAATATCAGGGCGTGTAGCCGTCAGATAGAGAATATAGCCTATCATACCACGATAGAGCTTCTGACAAACCTTCTAGCTAATTTCTTCTTTTTCCAGAATGCAGGTTGGATGCATTGGTGTCTTAGCAGGTTTGCATTCATCCATTTCGAACCTCTTCAGAATGTCTTTTATGTACTTACTTTGGTAGACGTAGGTAGCTTCTAAAGCTTGATTGATTTGAATCCCTAGAAAGAACTTTAGTTCTTGCATTAAGCTCATTTCAAATTTTGCCTGCATTAGCTCAAAGAATTCTTGACATACAGAAGGGTTAGCTGAACCAAAAATAATGTCATCAATATATATCTGCCATATCATGAGATCATTTCTAATGTTTTTACAGAAGAGTGTAGAGTCAACCTTTCCTCTAATAAAATTATGTTCCAGAAGAAAGTTACTTAGTCTTTCATACCAAGCTCTAAGAGCTTGTTTTAAACCTGTAAGACCCTAATTTTGACCCTAAGATCCCTCATGGCATCATGTTATTGTACAAGTGCATTGCCTCAAGGATCATAGCATGTTTGGCTCCTTAACCCTAGGGTTGGGACTTGGTTGAGTGTTTTGAGATCACCAAGAATACTTGTATTGTATATTATTGCTTTTATTATTTGATTACTAACCAAAAGCACAAAAATATGTCACTAACTCTTTTTGTTTTGAAGCTCAAGTGATCATGTGCTCCAATGCTCCTAGGAGGCTCCTAGGCCCAATGAAATGGCTAGATGAAGATGAGAAAAGGCATGACAATGGTCCACAAAAATCCTAATCATCATATATGTCTCCCAAGTATCTCAATTTTCAAATTTGATCAAGATAATCCAAGGGGCTTGAAGATTGTTCCCCAAGGAAACCCTAATTTCACTGTGCTTTGACTGTGCCTTGTCCATGAAGCAATCTCAACCTCTT
Source organism: Lathyrus oleraceus (assembly GCF_024323335.1). Taxonomy (NCBI): domain Eukaryota; kingdom Viridiplantae; phylum Streptophyta; class Magnoliopsida; order Fabales; family Fabaceae; genus Lathyrus; species Lathyrus oleraceus. Next base: position 146,818,670 of record NC_066583.1, on the reverse strand, counting down.
ATCAAATTTAATCAAGGTAAGTTCTTTCATTTATCATTTTATTCATATATGAGCCTATCTGAGGCCCCTCAATCATTTATTCATCAAGATTGGAAGTTTTGGCCTTGAAAAGTTGACCAGTCAAGTCATCTAACTAAGCTGAGGATCATTGAGATATAACTTTTGATGTGTTTGTCTAATGAAGATGACCCCAAGAAAAACAATGTGCCTAAGAACCATATGAACAACTTTCAAGTTCATACAAAATCCATTTGAAACTTATAATATCATCATTCATTTAAAAACATTATAGGTCATTTTGACTAAAACCCTAATTTTGGGTCAACTTACCAAGGGCATAGCTTCCTTAATTTTTATGATTTTGAGGTGAGACTAATTGTATTGGAAATCTTGAGATGTATAATTAAAATGTTATGTTGGACAAAATTTCATAATCCTAAAATAAATACATGTGATAATGCAAAACATTATAGGTCATCTTGGACCTAATTCATTGAATTTGAAAAAGTACCCAACTTCAAATGCCCATAACTTTGTCATAGAAAATACAAATGATGCAAACTTTGAGTCTAGATTGACCATATTGAAAATACCTACAACTTTTATGTTGTATATTTTTTCATTTGAAGCTTGCATCATGAAAACAGAGGGGTTTGATTAAGCTTGCTTTTGGGTGAAATTTTTCAAAGAGATTTGAACATGTTTTGTACTTGAATTTTCACAGCCAGATTTGATCAATTTGAACATGACAAATGATCTTTTGCCCAACATGGCTTTTATTCCTCATTTCAAGGGATTTCCAACCATTACTCACAATAGTCTTTTTGATTCACCATTTGGGAGATTCGAAATTCTTTTCATTTATGTGCAATTTTTAAATTGTATGCTAAAACTTGAAATGCAAGCTGTTTCATTCTAATGTGCACGTCCAAATGCATTTCATGTGAACTCAGCAAGTTGTTTCAGCCATCATTGGGCCTTCCACACGCCTACACAGGCCCATGCAATGCAAATTAAAATTCTCATGCACATGAAAGAAGCGTGTGATCAACAACATTCAACTATAAATAACATCTTCATGAGCTTCATTTGCTAACCTTTTGGAGATCCCAAGTGCTGCAGAAGTGAAACCATAGCAATCACTAAAGGAATTAATCACTTTTCTTCAATTTTTCGAGCTTGAAATTTAGCATCATTAACTGAGTTTTAAAGCCAAATTCCTTAGCCTATCACTTCCATTACATTCATAGATCAAAGAGGAGCAAGGATCTTGGAGAATTCATGGCTTAATTCAATGTAGAAGTCATAATTCAATGTACGATTCTTGTGTTTCTGTGGTTTTCTGAAGTCCTCACACTTGAGGCAAGCTATTGATGCTTTCAATTCTTCATTTCATGAGCAATCAGTATAAACACCATGATTTTCTCCTTCACATTTCTCTCAATATAGGAAGAGCGAGGGAGATCCATTGGTACAGTGATGATCTCCATCACAAGAGCTTTATTTCCATGGCCTTATTCTTCAGTTTCATTAAGGTTTATATTCTGCAACTGGTGGCCGGATTATGTTGCTTCGTCGGAGAAGATGGTGGTTTCCACCACCACCACCACGTGTGCATACTCCTGGCCTTTGGATCTTGTGTTCAGGATCTAATCTTGTGCGTCCGTGTTAGTTACTTATTTTAATTCATGTTGTGGCGCGCTTGACTTATGTACGTCGTGTTCCCTCAAATTTGGACCGTGCCAAATGCCACATCAATTAATGAATGTGGATCAGATGGCTGTGGTTTTTTTCGCTAATTTTCATTTTCCATTTATTTTCTGTTAATTCATTTCATTTTCAAAAATTCATTAAAAATTCATTTGAAGTCATAAAAATATGAGACCAACTCCAAAAAATTTCTTGAAAAATCTAGTTTCATATTTGATTTTTAATTATTTATGTGACTTCATTTGATTTTTTTTCTGAATTACTTGTTTTTAGTGATTTTAATTCATTTTAAAATACTTTCTGACTTTTAAAAAATCCAAAAATATTTTCATAGCATTTATGGATCATGATAAGTCAATGAAAAATAGTCTCAACAATTTCTTGATTGTTTTGAGATTATTTGAGATTTTTAATTCATATTATGCTATTTTTAATTATTTTTAATTGTTTTTAATTACTTTCTGATTTCAAAAATTTGTGAGAAAATTAGTCAAAGCTTATTTGACTATGTTGAACCTATGAGAATTTAATTGGACTTTTTGAAGTTGCTTTGAATTGAATTTGAGGTTCCTTTTGGTTTGTTTATTTTTTATTTGTATTTTCTTTTAATTCAAAAAATACCAAAAAAATATATTTGACTTTTTGACTTGTTATCTTCATTTCTCTTCTGTTTGGTGTTGATTGAGTTTGATTTGATTCAACTTTGATCATTTGGGATTTGTTGTTGATTTCTTTCCCCCTCCCTTTCATCTTCATCCCTTTCTTTCCTTCATTGGCCAATGAGTTAAAATCTTGAAGTTGGTTTTGACAAATGAGAAGTGTAACCTTCTTTGATCCAAACCAAACTCAACTTGATCCATGATCAAGTGAGTTATTTTGTGTCAAAGATAGGTTGCTTCTTGGTCAAACAAATAACCAAAAGTCAATACAAGGTCATTCCCATTTTGTTTGGCATGGCAAGTTTATGGAGCTTGGCTTACTAGTCATGATCTCTAACTTGTGTTATTTGCCTATATTCTTATTGACCGGCCTCAAATAAGTGTGACTACTACATTAGTCCACTTACGATTGCTTAACATAGCACTACATTGTCTTATGACAAGCTAACATAACCTTACTAACTACTAACTTTAATTTGAGCTTTTAAATTCTTGTCATTTACTTTTAATGCCATTTATTTCTTGCTCATTATTCATATTGATTTTCATCTTTGCTCACTTGAGCACATATTTTATATTTATGTCATTTTTCGTTTTCTCATTTGAGCCAATTATTGTATATAAATATATATTGCTATTTTGTGTTGTTTTGTGTTTATTCTGATGTGAACCAAATGCAAGAGGAGAAAGGACTTAGAATTAGGACTTACCCATGCTTAAAGGAGTTCAAGAGCAACTAGGCCTCATGCCTTTAGAATGCAAAATATGTTGAAGAGCAACTAGGCCTCATGCCTTTAGAATGCTAAAATCAAAGTTGATCTCAAAGGACTTCTCCTCAAACCTATTCTTTGTCCATTCCCTTTATTGTGTTGTCAACTTTTTGATGTTTGCTTTTGTGTGATAGGAATCCCACCTTGAGATTGTGAAAAGAGGACCATTGTCATGAGTAGCCAAGTTAAGAGCCAAGCCAAATGGAGATCCTAGGAGCTTGAATTCAAAGTATTGATTGCTTGTTTGTGTGCTAAATCCAAAGGAAAGGAGCATCTTGAGTCATCTCTATGACTCCAAGAAAAGGAACTCCAAGGGTTTTTCTTTCCCCTCTTATCTTTGTATGCTTTAGGAATAGCCTTTCTCTTCTTCTCCCCACTCTAACCAAGCCAAAAATCATTTTCAAAACTTTGACTTTATTTTAAATTAGAAACCTAGGCCTTAAGCCTTTGACTTTTCAAAACTCTTTTCATAAATACTCATTGTAAATAATCTTAATTCAACTTTGACCTCATTTTGTAAATAAATCTAACTTGTAAATATAACCCATTTCAAGTTGTTTTGTGGTTCCAATGGCCACTTGTTAAAACCTTTTCAAAACATTAGTCATAGGTTTGAGTTATCATAGTGGTTGATGTAAATCTCACCTCATCCTTAGTGTTGGATTATAAGTCTTCCATGCTTATTATAGGGTTAACCCCTCACTAGCATGTTGAAGTCTTCCTCACATGGTGGATTGTTGGTTTAGGTTGAGTTTTCTCCCTTTGATAACAAAAGACCTTAAGGCTTTTTTTTTAAAAATCAATTCACCAATCTTTGAGATTTTTACCCCGAACTACGAGGTTTTGATCCTCCTTTGTGATGGTACGTAGGCAATGGGTTCATCCATTCAAACAACAAAATTTGTAAATATAATTTATTCTTTTCTCATCCCTCCAATCTTTTGCACAAATCTTTTCACAAATACCAACCTACAACACACATTTGCAAAAAGGGTTCCCTTAGAGTACTAAGGATGTTTTGGGTGCGTAAAACCTTCTCATTTCATAACCAACCCCCTTACCTAGATCTCTGACATTTTTATTAGTTTTTGATTTGAAAAACTTCTTACTTGGATTTTCTTCGCTTTTTAGCCTTTCCTTTGGACAAATAAAAGTGTGGTGGCGACTCGAATTGTATGTTGACTTTTGGTTTAGTCAATAAACCTAAAAGTAACTAAAACCCCGCTACAAAACTGTACAATGATTTCTTAAGTTTAAAAACGTGTTCTGGACATTTAGAATTTTCAAAAACTGGAGGTTGATTGACATAGACTTCTTCTGATATATAACCATTAAGGAATGCACTCTTGACATCCATTTGATATAGTTTGATTGAATGATTTACAGCAAATGAAACAAGTAAGTGAATAGATTCTAACCTGGCGACTGGGGAAAAGGTTTCATTATAGTCAATGCCTTCTTGTTGACTGTACCCTTGTGCCACCAGTCGTGCTTTATTTCTGACAACTTCTCCTTTTTCGTTCAGTTTGTTTCTGAACACCCATCTAGTTCCAATAATGTGAGTTCCTTTAGGCTTTGGAACAAGATCCTAGACGTCATTCTTTGAGAATTGATCTAGCTCTTCTTTCATAGCCAGAACCCAATCATTGTCTTGAAGTGCCTCATCACAGGAAGTAGGTTCGATTAGAGATACTAATCCTAGAGAAGTTTCTTCAGATACTTTGAATGTTGACCTAGTTCTGACAGGTTCATCCTTGTTTCCCAAAATCAAATCTTCAGAGATGTTGGGGTGACTTCTTGATTTCTTCTGGATGATTGAGGCTTCAGTTTCATCTGGCTTTTGTCAATCAGATACTTCTGGTGCTTTAGTCTTTTCGTCAGAACCTGCAAGAGTAATCTCCAAATCTGCAAGTTTCTCAACTACCTTTGACTTTTCAGGGTCAAGCTTATCATCAAATCTAACATGGATTGATTCTTCCATAATTTTGGTTTATATGTTGTATACTCTGTAGCCTTTAGAGCGTTCTGAGTATCCTAACATAATACCTTTTTGTGCTTTTGAATCAAACTTGTTCAAATGTTCTTTAGTATTCAGAATAAAACAAGAGCATCCAAAAGGATGGAAATAAGAAATGTTGGGTTTTCTTCTCTTACACGGTTCATAGGGAGTCTTCTCTAGAATAGATCTTATAGAGATTCTATTCTGAATATAACACGTTGTATTTACTACTTCAGCCCAAAAGTGCTTAGCCACATTTGTTTCATTGATCATGGTTCTGGCCATCTCTTGGAGTGTCCTATTCTTCCTATCTACAACTACATTTTGTTGTGGAGTTCTAGGCAAGAGAAATCATGGGATATTCCATTAGAATCAAATAGTTCCTCAAAAAATTTATTCTCGACTTCGCCACCATGATCACTTCTGACTCTGATGATTTTAGAGTCAAATTCGTTTTACACTTTGGAGGAGAAGCTAGTGAATACAGAGTGAGACTCACTCTTGTGCTTTAGGAATTTTACCCATGTCCAGCGACTAAAATGATCAACAATAACTAGTCCATACTTCTTTTCATTGACTGATGTTGTCTTAACAGGCCCAAACAGGTCAGTGTGAAGAAGTTCCAGAGGCTTAGAGGTAGAAACAATGTTTTTCTTTTTGAAAGATGTTTTTGAAAATTTACCTTTCTGACATGCCTCACATAGAGCTTCTGAAGAATAATTCAGTTTAGGTAGGCCTTTGACTAACTCGATTTTATTTAGCTGAGAGAGTTTTGTCATGCTAATGTGGCCCAAGCGTCTATGCCATACCCATTGCTCTTCATGAACAAACATTAGGCATTTTACATTTTGTTCTTTTAGGCCTGCGAGATTTATCTTGTAAATATTGTTTTTCCTCTTGCCAATGAATAAGACTGTTCCATTGTTCTGATTAATTGCTTTACATGTTTTTTGATTGAAGATTACATCATAACCGTTATCACTTAATTGACTTATTGATAGTAGGTTATGAATTAATCCTTCTACATAGAGAACATCAGATATAGAGGGAAGAGTTCCACTACCAATAGTTTCAGAGCCTCTGATTCTTCCTTTTTGATTTCCTCTGAAACCTACGAAGCCAACATCTTTAAGTTCCAAGCTTTGGAACATATACTTTCTTCCCGTCATGTGTCGCAAGCATCCATAGTCCAGGTACCATGATTGGTGTCTTAATTCTACTGTTTAAGATATCTGCAACATAAACAATCTTATCCTTTGGTACCCAGAATCTTTTGGGTCCTTTGTGATTAGTTTTCCCAAAGTTTCTTAGAACTTTGGGTTTTCTAGCATTATTAAAACGTTGTGCTTGTGTATGTGTGTAGTGATAAGAAAAAAGAGATTTAGGTTTGTCATCTGTAGAAGATTTATCTTCACTGGGAACATGCCCTATTCCTCTTTTATTATTCTAACTTACTCCATAAATCATGGATGCCATTCTGCTACTCTCTATCCCATTTTTCAGAAACTTTTGAAAAGATTTTTCATATTCATATATCATTGTGTTAGAAGTTTGTGGGGCTTGAGATTGTGCTTCTTCAAGTTTTAAACATTGTTTATTTGTGGAGTCTCTTTCTTTTATCAAGGTTTGATTTTCATCTTTTAGTTCTGAAGCAGTTATCTCAAGCTTATCACATTCTTCAACGGTTCTTTCAAGAACTCCCTTTAAAGCCTTAAATATTTGTTTAAGTTTTTGATATGAGTTTAGAGTTTCGAAAAAGGCATGATTCAAGGTCAGAGCGAGAAAGATCAGAAAATACCTCTTCCGAATCAGATTCTCCATCTGACGTATTTCTGGAGGTGGTAGCCATGAGTGCAACATTTGCCTGTTCTTCAGAGTCTGATTCGGAGGAATCAGACCCACTGTCGTCCCAGATAGCCATCAGGCCCTTTTTGGTTTTGAATGAGCTTTTCTTGAAACTTTCTCTTCTGGATCTTTCTTTCTTCGGCTTGGGACATTCGTTTTTGTAATGACCTGTTTCCTTGCATTCATAGCATGTTATTTCTTTGTTTGACTTACCTCTGGAAGTTGATTCTGAGCGATCTCCCTTGGGTCTTGGTCTTCTGAAGTTATTATTCTTTTTTCTCTAGAGTTGTTTAACTCTTCTGGTTAAAAGGGATAACTCTTCTTCATCGTCAGAGTCTTCCTTTTCAGAGTCGTCATTTTCTTCCTCTTCAGCTTGGAAGGCTTTGTTTCTTTCTGGTTTGCGTCTTTCAGATCTAGACTTTAGTGCTACATACTTGATCTTCTTTTGAGGCTCATCTTCCTTAAGTTCTATCTTGTGGCTTCTGAGGGAACTGACGAGTTCCTCAAGGCTGATATTGTTCAGATCTTTTGATAACTTTAAAGTTATGACCATGGGTCTCCATTTCTTTAGTAAGTTTCTGACTATCTTTTTTACATGATCAACAGTTTTGTAGCCCTTGTCCAGAACTTTGAGTCCTGCAATTAAAGTTTAAAATCTAGAAAACATTACCTCTATAGCTTCATCGTCCTCCATTTTGAAGGCTTCATATTTCTGAATTATAGCCAGAGCCTTTGTCTCTTTGACTTGAGAATTTCCTTCATGAGTCATCCTTAGAGAGTCCAGTATTTCTTTGGTTGTTTCCCTGTTGGTGATCTTTTCATATTCATTGTAGGAAATGGCATTTAGTAGTCTCGTTCTGGCTTTGTGATGGTTTTTGAATTCAAGCTTCTGATCATCTGTCATTCTGCTTTTGGGAATGGCAATGCCAGCGTCAGTCACAGGTGGTGTGTAGCCGATTGTGACTATATCCCATTGATCAGCGTCGTAGCCCAGAAAAGAAACTTTTAATTCTACCTTTCCAATAATCAAATTTTTCTCCATCAAAGATTGGAGGTTTAGCATTGTAACTGTCTCTTTCATTGGTGTTGGCCATAATGTTTTTCTCACGCTGGATCACTCTACACTGTTAAGTGTTTGATTAGAAAATCAATAACAGAGTCGAAGCTCTGATACCAATTAAAGGTAGAGAAAAACAAGAAAGGGGGTTTGAATTATTTTGGAAAATAAATTTTTTTAAGCGTTTAGACACACACAGAGTAAAAAGAATTAGACACAAAATTTTATACTGGTTCGCTTGAAATTCAAAGTTACTCCAATCCACCCGGCCAAGGTGATTTCGCCTTCAAAAGGGACTTAATCCACTAATCTTGAAATATTACACAAATAATCGTCTAAGAGAATAATCCCTTAGCCCTCTCAAGTATTCAGACTGCACAGAGTCACTTGAGGAAGTATCTTAGATAAGATTGTAATGCACAGTGCTTCTAACAATAAGCAAATATTACAAAAATATAAGAACAACAATTTTCACGTAGGAGCAGCAGCTCGTGAAAGAGTAAAAGAGGATGAATGAGAGATTTGTATTCTTGTGTGTCTCAGGTATGTTTTTTTGTGAGGCATTCCGTCCTTTATATAGGAGTTTGAGAGGACCGTTGGGTGATGACATGATCTTGGTCATTGAAGAATGATTATTGTCATTACTCTTCTTGTTTCTTTCTAAAACAGTTTTGGGTGCGTCACAATTTCCTTCTAGAAATAGTTTCTTTCTAAAAACAGATTTCTTCATGGTTATGCATTCTGAGCTGGCGAATCCGTATTCAGAGTCTTGTTAGTCAAAGTTCCTCTTCAGAGGTTGCTTCTGTCTGACCAAATCAGAGTTTCTCTATAATCTTGACTTCTTCAAATTCAGAGTCTGAATTCATTCTTCTTTAACCGAGTTTCTGACTTCTTTTTGTTTTGTTGGTTCCTGCGTTGATCAGAGTCAGAACCTTCTAGACGCGTTTCCTCTGAGTAGCATCTAAATGTTGGATTCTGTATCTGATGTTTTATCTATCTGATTGTTTGGTTAGAGTCCTGCATACTTAAGAAAAATTTCGTTAGGGTGCCATTTTTGTTTCATCCTTTGTTATCATCAAAATCTTAGAGATAAATTGTAGAACCAACTTTGTTCTTACAAGAATTAGTCAAGAATGGGGAAATAAGAATGTCATAGACAAGGAACCATATATCCCGTGGGTAAAAGAATAAACTCAAATCATGAATATGCATTTCTTCTTTGAGTCCTCATCCTTTCCTCTAGTTCCAGAATCTGAGCCCATCTTACAAGAAGATGTTGATAAGCTTACTGATAAAATCAAAGATCTCGAATTGGAGAATACTCAGCTACGAGTTCAGCTCATCCGTACCATGCAAATAAATGAAGACTTGGAAGAAGAGGGTAAGCAAATCAAGGAGAAATTTGAGAATAATAAGAAAAATCTAAGGGGTGAGAAAGGAAATAAAAAGTGGGTTGGTGGTGCTCTGTTAGGAGCTAACTCTGAGCTTAACTTCCAAAATAATAAGTTGGATCAAGCTTGGCGCACTGTCAGATATCTAGAGAAGACTGTTGAATTGTCAAATGCAATGAAGAAAGCATCCAGAGAAGACTATGAGGCTCAGATCCTATAACTATGGAAGACTGTCAAGGAATGCAAAGATCATTTAACTCGTGAGCAGTTAGAGAAAGAGAAAATTTACTGAAGATATTTGCATGAGCAATTCCAACTAGGAAAAGATTATGAGCAAATTAAGAATCTGAAGAATGGGATTTATGATCAAGCTTACCTAGAGTTGAAGAACAACTGCAAGTATTAGGAAGACAAATGCCTAAAGGTAAAAGCTAATATGACTTAAATAGATGGCATTATCAAGAATCTAAAAACCTTTTACACCGATTGGAAAAACAAATATGAAAGTATGGTTGTGTTAACAAACTTTGCTCTCCAAGACTTCCCCGAGAAACTAAAGGGGGCAGATTTGATGATGTGCCTAGAAAATACCCCCCATGAAGTCTTTAACTTTGTAATGTTTTGTAAGAAGACTATGGCAAAGCTCATCACCGACATTGAGGCACTCTGTAGGACTCAAGGGGTCACTTTTAGGGTTGTTTTATAATTTGAAATTATTTCCAATTCAAGAAGTTTGTCTTTTCAATTTCTTTGTACTTGTTTATTTCCCAATGAATGAGTGAGGCTTTTATGTTCCACCTTGTGTGTGCTTCTGATTTTCTGATTGCAAAAAAAAAAGTTTAAATGTTCCTCATAATAAATAACACGAAAACTAAGAGATTTGTATAATAAAGCATAAAAAACGCATCCATGCATCATTCCGTGGTTTCTAAAGCAAAACCAAAAACTCATTATTGGCCTTTTTGAACAGATTCTGCTACAACAAAGCTGACTTCTTGACACTCATACTACACTCGTAATAACCAATGAGCACTAATGGATCAACTCGAATAAAATCAGGTTGCTTTAAGAGAGGAAGTATCCCAAGTCCGAGCCCAGATGGGGCAACTAACAGAGATGATTTAGGCTGTAGCCAGAGGCCAAGAAGTCATGGCTAGAATTCATGAAGAAATGAAACAAAGGGTTGCTGCTACTACTGTAGATCCTCCTGCGCCACCACAAGGAAATCCTAAGGTTCAAATCCCTATGATGACACCTGACGGTATCCCTCCACCAGTAACCAATACTCATGTCATTGAAATAGATGACTAACATGACGATTTCTTCAGCCCTAGAGTCGGTTCAATGTATGATGCTTTTCGCCTACCAACTGCTGAGGTGGAGAAGAAGGTTTGTGCCATTGAAGAAAAATTAAAGGCCATGAAAGGTTCTAACACTATAGAGTTGGATGCTACAAAGATGTGCTTAGTACCTGGAGTGAGGATACCTGTAAAATTCAAAGTCCCCGACTATGAGAAGTATAAAGAGGCAAGTGACCCAAGAACTCACATTCGGTTCTATTATCGGAAAATGGTCGCGTATTTTGATGATGAGAGATTTCACATGCATTTATTTTAGGATAGTTTGAGTGGAACCTCACTCGAGTGGTACATGCAGTTAGAAGGTACCCACATCTGTTCTTGGAGGGACATGGTTGAGACTTTCCTAAAGCATTATCAGTATAATGCAGACATGGCTCCAAATCGTACTCAACTCCAAAATCTCACTCAAAAGTCTGATGAAGCCTTCAAGGAGTATGCTCAACGTTGGAGGGAGTTAGTTGCAAGAGTATAACCTCCTCTGTTGGATCGGAGATTATGGATATGTTTATGGTAAATCTTCAAGGACCGTACTTGGATAGGATGGTAGGGAGTACATCCTCTAGTTTTTCAAATTTAGTTCTTTCCGGTGAAAGAATTGAGAATATGATTAAGATAGGAAAGATCCAAAAATCAGCCAGTACCTCTGGTGTAGTGAAGAAACCTTACGTTTCCTTTGGGAAGAAAAGAGAAGGAGAAACTAGGGAAGCTGTATTGTGAGGGGAAAGGATCCAACATACCGTGCACCTGTTCAAAATCAGTAACCCTTCGCTATTCCTACCGATCAACAAGTGGACTTCGTGTCACCTGTTTAAAATCAGCAACCCTATGTTATTCCTATCGATCAATAGGCCGATCAACAACCAACCCCTTATCAGCAACAATATGCTCCCCAACAACAACAACAATACTACTAAAAAAATCAACAAAGGAAGAGAAGGCCAGGAAGAAGGTTTGACCCTATCCCAATGCCATACAGTCGTTTACTTTCGTATTTTTTACATTGATCTTTAGTGCAATTAAGAGAGTTGGGACCTCCTCCAACAGTCCTCCCTCCCGGATATGACGTTAATGCTCGGCATGAATTATATTCGGGGGCACCTGTCCATTCTATTGAAAACTTAAAGGTACTAAAATACAAGTTGCAAGAACTAATAGAGTCCAAGGCTATCACATTCACTCTGAACGGTCCAAATGTGAATAACAACGCTATGCTGCGCATAACAAACCTATAGTGAACATGATAGAAGAAGTTGAAGGAAGGAAGTTGGTGTCCAAATTGGACGATTTGAAGACTCCTTTGTTTGATGTTAAGAAATAATTATTGGTAAATAAGCTATCTCCCGATTATGGCGCTGCTTGTGAGTGTTGTCTAATTAATTTGTAAGCTTATGAAGTCTTGAGAGTTGGTGTGCAAGAACTGATGAATCAAAGGGTTATAGTGGCAGAATATTTGTCTACCATTAAAGAAGTTGCAACATTGGAAATTCCTTATGATCAAGCTCAGCCATTGGAAATCCCTTATGACTTGACCCCAATGATGATATCTGTTTACCTAGACACTCCTTTGACAATCATCGTACCTACTCCTTTCCCCTATCAAAATACAAAGGAAGTACAATGGATCTACGACTCTGCAATCTACATCCATGGACATAAGATGAAGGATGAATCTTCGGCATCCAAAGACCCAACTGTCAACATTGCTGGAATAGGGGGAGTGACTCGAAGTGGCAGGATATTTGCACCAGTACCTCCTACAAATGACAATGGTTGAACTTCAAACCAAGAAAAAGGGAAGCAAGTTGAAAGCAATGAACAGGGGCAGGATTCTACTCAAAGAGCAACTCTGGTTAGTGAAGTAGAAGAATTCTTGCGCATCATCAAGAAAAGTGATTATAAAGTGGTTGAACAACTCAACCAAATACCATCCAAGATCGCAATATTGTCATTGTTGATGTGCTCTAAAGCTCAAATGGGCGCACTAGTAATGTTTTTGAAAATAACTCATGTTCCTAGAGAGTTTTCAATTTGCCAATTTGAAATAGTTGCGAATAATATTGCCTCCAGTATTAGCTTGGGATTTAATGATGATTAACTCCCACCCGAAGGAAGAAATCATAACAAAGCTTTGCACATCTTCGTTGAGTGTGTGACACAATCTTATCCAGAGTTCTAGTGGATACAAATTCATCTTTGAATGTCCTGCCAAAGAGTTCTTTATCGAAGTTGACCATCGAGGGATTGGTAATGAAGCCCAGTGAACTGATTGTGAGAGCTTTTGAAGGCTTTAGAAGGATAGTCATTAGATAAGTAGACCTCCCAACCAATATTTGACCACATACGTTCTTCATCACCTTCTATGTGATGGATATCTATCTAGCTTACAATTGTCTTTTGGGACGACCCTGGATTGATTCAGCTGGAGCAGTCACTTCAACTCTCCATCAGAGGCTCAAGTTTCTAATCAACAATAAGCTGGTGGTCATGGAAGGTGAGGAAGACATTATGGTGAGTCATCTACCATCATTTTGCTATGTCAAGGTTTGAGGAGAAATCCATGAGACTCCGTTTCAAGCCTTTGAAGTGGTAAGCGTGGTGATGGTTCCTCCTGCAAAAGAAGCCAAAATGTTGAATTTCCCATGGTCTTATAGAAGTATGTGAGGAAAATTATTGAGGCTGGACACCCTGAAGGTTGGGGTTGAACTGCCGATGAATAAGGATCGTTCTGATTTGGGATACCATTCCCAACAATCAACTATGAAGAAGCCAATGACAAATGTTTTCGAGGGACAGGTGCTCCCACTTTCAGACATTTTCACCAGTGTTGGGCACCTGGTTGATGGTCAGATCAGCAAGGTGGAAGAGAAGGACAGTGTTGTTGACATAGTAGGACTTGTGTATCAGAAGATTGAAGGCCAAAAGCTTACCAATTGGACCTCCATGGAAGTGCCTGAAGTTATAATGATTGAAGAGTAACTTCCTTTTGTTTTTTCTTTGAAAAAAAGAACCATGCTCTGCCCAAGGCATGTGGAACAACTTGTAGCCCCCCCCCCCCCCCCCCCCCCATTTTCAAATCAGTTTATTAATGAAATCATCATTTTGCATTCAAATTGTGTTCCTTATTTTTATTTTATACAAAAAATGGAAATGTTTTCTTTTCTGTTTTTTAAGTTCTCATCATTTTTTCTCCACTCTCATAAAAATAAAAGTATGAATCATGAATCATGCAGATTCGCCTCGGTTTACATCAATAACAATACTGATATAGTCCCATATGACTTTGACAATCCCATTTATCATGCTGACAAAGACTATGAAGAATATTGTGAACTCCCCGAGGAGTTAGCCCGACTACTACGGCAGGAATCGAAGGTCATCCAACCACACCAGGAATCGGTAGAAGTTATCAACCTTGGAACTGAAAAGGATGCAAAAGAAGCCAGAATAGGCGCCACCCTAAAAGATGAAGTGAAGGAAAAGTTGATCAAGCTCTTGCAAGAATATATGGATGCGTTTTCTTGGTCTTACCAAGACATGCCCGGACTTGACACGGATATTGTAGTATACCGACTGCTCCTCAAGGAAGATTGTCCTCCGGTGAAGCAAAAGATGAGAACTCGACCCGACATGGCGATGAAAATCAAAGAGGAGGTTCAAAAGCAGCTTGACGCAAGCTTTTTGGCAGTAGCAAACTACCCCCAATGGATTGCAAATATTATGTCGGTACCCAAGAAGGATGGAAAAGTGCGAATGTGAGTTGATTATAGAGATTCGAGTAGAGAAAGCCCAAAGGACAGTTTCCTACTACCCCACATTGATGTGTTAGTGGACAATATGACTATGTTATTTATATTCTCTTTCATGGATGGCTTCTTCGGTTACAACCAGATCAAAATGGTCTCGGAATACATGGAAAAGACTACCTTCATCACCCTATGGGGAACCTTTAGTTATAAGGTGATGTCTTTCGGTCTAAAAAATGTTGGCGCAACATAATAACGTGCAACAGTAACGCTCTTTCATGATATGATTCATAAAGAGATTAAATTCTACATTGATGATATGATAGCCAAATCCCAAACCGAAGATGAACATCTAGTTAATTTGGAAAACTTTTTGCATGACTAAGGAAGTTTAGATTGAGGTTAAACCCCAGCAAATTCACTTTTGGGATAAGATCTGGCAAATTGCTAGGATTTATTATCAGCCAATGAGGAATTGAAGTCGATCATGAAAAGGTCAAAGCCATACAAGTTATGTCCGCACCAAAAACTGAGAAGGAGGTTCGTGGATTTCTAGGGAGGTTGAATTACAACGCCATATTTATATCTCACCTCACTGCCACATGTGAGCCAATATTCAAACTGATATGTAAAGATCAGGCGGTCATGTGGAATGATAACTGCCAAAAGGCATTTGAAAACATCAAAGAATACTTGCAAGAAACTCCAATTTTGATGCCTCATGTGCCAACCAGACCTCTTATCATGTACCTGAAAATTCTCGAAGGGTAAATGGGATGTGTTCTCGGTCAACATGGTGAAACAGGTAGAAAAGAACATGCCATTTATTACCTGAGCAAAAAGTTTACCGATTGGGAACAAAGGTATTCAATGCTTGAAAAGACATATTGTACACTTGTTTTGGCTGCTAAACGCTTGAGGTAGTACATGATGACGGATACCACACTTTTAATCTCCAAGATGGATCATGTCAAGTACATCTTTGAAAAGTCTACTCTCACAGGAAGAGTTGCCTGTTGGCAGATGGCTCTGACTGAGTATGACATCCAACATGTCACATAAAAAGTTATCAAAGGAAGTATCTTGTCCTACTATCTTGCCCATCAACCTTTAGAAGATTATCAGTCAATGCGCTTTGACTTACCCGAAGAGAATATTATGTTTATTAGGGATTGCAACATTCCAGGCCCTAAGGAAGGACTCGAACCAGAATTGTGTTGGACGCTCGTGTTCGATAGTGCTTCCAATGCTCAAGGAAATGGAATTAGGGCAGCTATCATATCCCCAATTTGTTTTCATCTACCCGTCACTGCAAGTTTATGCTTCGGTTTCACTAACAACATGGCAGAGTACGAGGTATGCATCTTCGGGATTGAAGTAATTATTGATCTAAGGATCAAGATCCTTGAAGTCTATGGGACTCAGCCTTGGTAATCATCCAAGTGAAAGGAGATTGGGAGGCTCGTGATCACAAGTTGATCTCGTACAAAGAGAATGTCTTAAATCTAATCCCATATTTTGATGAGATCACATTCAATCACATCCCTCGAGAGGAGAATTATTTGGCCGATGCCTTAGCTACTATGTCATCCACGTTTAAGGTTAATTATAAAAATGAAACACCATTTATCCGCATTAACTACTTGGACGAGCCTACATATTGTTTGGCAGCCGAAGAAGAATCGGATGGCCATCCATGGTTTTATGATATTATGAGGTACTTGGAGAACTAGGAATACCCAGAAAAGGCATCCATCACGGAAAAAAAGTTTCTTCGAAAGCTCTCAGCCAAGTTCTTTTTCAGTGGAGGGGTATTATACAAGAGAAATTATAACTCGGTCTTGCTCAGATGTGTGTATAAACACGAATCAAATCGGATTATAATGGAAATTCATGAAGGCTCCTTTGGGACGCAGGCTAGGGAGCACATAATGGTCAAAAAGATCGTGAGGGGGGGCTATTATTGGATGACTATGGAGGTTGACTGTTACTGCCACGTACAAACATGTCATAAATGCCAGATTTATGCTAACAAGATACACATTCCACTAGTTCCACTAAATGTCTTAACATCACCTTGACCTTTATCCATGTGGGGCATTGACATGATTGGGTGCATCGAGCCAACTGCCTCAAATGGACACCACTTTATCTTGGTAGCCATTGACTATTTCACCAAATGGGTGGAAGGAGTCTCATATACGAACATCACCAAGCAAGTGGTGGCTCATTTTTTGAAGAAAGAGATCATATACCATTATGGGATCCCAAATAAAATCATTATGGATAATGGTTCCAACCTCAACAACAAATTATGAAAGAACTATGCAAGAAATTTAACATAGAACACCATAATTCATCATCATACTGACCAAAGATGAATGGCGCTGTTGAGGCAGCCAATAAGAATATCAAGAAAATTGTTCAGAAAACGGTGGAAACCTACAAATATTGGCATGAGATGCTCATATTTGCTTTGCACGGCTACCGTACTTCCGTAGTACTTCCGTTAGGGCAACCTCGTCCTCTCTCGTATATGGCATGGATGCAGTTCTACCTGTTGAAGTAGAGATTACCTCCTTGAGGATATTGACCAATGTCAAGCTCGATGAAGTTGAATGGGTACAAGCAAGGCTTGATTAGCTAAATCTCATTGATGAAAAGCACTTGGCAGCCGTCTTCCACATCCAATTATACTAAAAGCATATGAATAGGGCATTTGACAAGAAGGTTTTTCCTCTGAATCTCAAGGCAGGAGACCTGGTGTTTAGAAAGATTCTTCTGATTCATATCGATCCAAGGGGAAAATGGACGTCTAACTACGAAGGCTCATACGTTGTGAGGAAAGTTTTCTCTGAAGGAGCCTTGATACTCTCAACTATGGATGGTGAAGATCTTCCATCCCATATGAATGCAGATGCAGTCAAAAAATACTACGCTTAAGGGGAAAAAAGAGAACCTGATAAGTTGAAAACCCCAAGGGGCAGCTTATGCAACAAAAAAAAGGTATCCCGTGTAGCGGGGTATTCGTTACCATTAGAGATATTGACTAAATCCAAGGTAAATCATACAAGTCGAGTCGCCACCGCACTTCTATTTATCCAAAGGAATGGTTAGAAAGCGAACAAAAACCTAATAGTTTTAACAAAAACTAGTAAAAGAGAACAGAGATCTGGGTAAGGGGGTTGGTTATGTAATGGGAAGGTGTTAGGCACCCAAAACATCCTAGGTACTCCTAGGGAGCCCTTTTCATACTTGTTGCAAGGTTATTGTTTTGTGAAAATTTTGTTTGTGCAAACATGATTGAAGAGATGAGAGGAGAATGTACAAGTTTATTTACATTTTTGTGTTTGAATGGATGAACCCATTGCCTACGTACCATCTTAAAAGAAGATTAGGATCAAAACCTCGTATTTCGGGGTAAAAATCTCAAAATGAGTTGGTGAATTGATTTGGTCCAAAAGCCTTAAGGTCTTTTGTTATCCAAGGGAGAAAACTCAACCTAAAACCACAAATCCACCACGTGAGGATAGCTTCAACATGCTAGTGAGGGGTTAACCCTATAATAAGCATGGAAGACTCATTGTCCATCACTAAGGATATAGGTGAGTATTACATCTACCACAAAGATAACTCAAACCTAATATCTAAAGGTTATGAAAAAAAATTATTAAGAAAGTGGCCATTGAAACCACAAAGGCATTTTTATGAGTTATATTTACCAATTAGAAGTATTTACAAAATGGTCAAAGTTGACTTAAAGATTCAATTCAAAATAAGTGTTACGAAAAGAAAGTTTGAAAATCAAAAGCATAAGGCTTAGGTTTCTAAGGTTGAAAACAAAGGCTAAATGCTTGGGTGAGGTCCTAAAATCTAAGTCCTTTTTGTCCAATTCTTGGCATTTGGTTCACAACAAACAGACAAACACAAGCCTAGAAGATATATATACAATCATATACCCAAGTGGGCAAAAGGAAAATGGCATTAACATAAACATGTGCTCCAATGAGAAAAGGAAAAAGAAAATGAATAATATGTGCAAGAATAGTAAATTGCATAAAAGTAAAGTGCATAAAGTAAAAGTTAGTTGTTAGTGGTTAATAGTTAGTATGCCATAAGGCAAATTTAGCGCTATGTTAAGCAATCGTAATTGGACTTATGTAGAAGTCACAACTATCTGAGGCCGGTCAATAATAATGTAGGCAACAAACACAAGTTAGGAGTCTTGATTAGTGAACCAAGTCCCAACAACTTGCCATGCCAAAAAGAAGAAGAAAATTGATCTTGTATTGGTTTAAGTCTTTTGCATGATTTAGGAAACAACCTATCCTTAATGCAAAGCCATTCACTTGATCAATTGATCAAGATGAATTAGATTTGGATCAAGGAAGATTAAGTCTCCCTAATCAATGCTAACTTATCAACCTTCAACTCATTGATCAAAATGAAAAAAGAAGAAGAAGAAGAAGGAGATGAATAAGAGAAATACAAGAAGGCAAAAATACAAATGCATTAAATGAAATTGAATGTACCAATCATCATATGTTGACCAATGACATTGAAAGTCAAAGTCAAACAATCAAAAACAGAAGTGAGATGAAGATTGGAAGTCAAGAAATGAACAAAATATTTTTGGCATTTTTAATATTTAAAATTAAAGTTGAATTAAAAATAAAAGAAAGGTCAAACTTCAAAATCACTTCAAATCAACTTTGAAAAGTCCAAGTGATTTATCCTAAGTTCAACAAGGTCAAACAAAGTTTGACAAAAAAATTTCAGCATTTTTAAAAGTCAGAAACTATTTTTAATCAATTAAAAATGAATAAAAATGACCTAATTGAACTAAAATCTCAAATAAATCTCAAATAAATTTAAAAATTGATGAGAATATTCTTCATAGATTCATCATCATTCAAATAGGTTAGGAAAATATTTTTGTATTTTTTGAATATCAAAAACTATTTAAAATGAATTAAAAATAACCAGAAAAGAGAAAAATCACAAAAAATATCAAATGACAAAATAAAAAATATTAAAAATCAGAAATAGAAAATATAATTTATTTGGAGACTAATGCAATTGGTCCCATAATTTTTGGATTAAAAATGAAAGAGTTATGATTTTTTGAAATAAAATGGAATTAAAGAAAATAAAATCAGAAATTAGAAAAATGTGGAAAATCCTGGCGCGTTAGATCTCCTTTCATTAAATGACGTGGACGATCCGAAGGCAATGGCATGCGCGCGCATCATAGGACCAAGTCAATGCAACCACACATAAATTAAATAAAAGTCATAATAATCAAAGGCCAAGATCAAATCTGAAAAATGAATCCAAGGGTCCACAATGCATCTGGCAATAGGACAGCCACCGGAGCCACCGTCTTCTCCAGTGAGCTTGAATTTTCCGGCCAAAATTGCAGAGATCCAAACCTTAATGAAAATGCACGATCTATACATCTTTAGAAAGCTGGGATGATGTACATCATCCCTGTGCCACTCAATTCCACTCTAGATCTCTATATTGAGAGAAATCAGAGATGGAAGTTCTGTGGTGTTCATCATGAACTCAATGGATTTCAAAAATTAAATGCATAATCATGATGCCTCTATTGAGAGGACTTCAGCCAACACAAGATCCAAGCAAATAGGTCAATGGATGATGAGATTCGAAGAAAATACCAGTTGAAGAGTAAGTTTGATTTTAGGAAACTTGAGCTCGATTCCTTGCTTTCTTTGCCAAAACAGAAGATCAATGAGTTGAAGGATTAAGGTTTAGAAGCTTTAGATCCAAGGATTCAACCAGATGTAGTTGAATTTTGGATCTGAAAAATTTAGAGAAAAATGAACTAGCTTCTTTGGTAATGGCTATGGATTCAATTGTGCAGCATTTCTGGCGCCATTAAGTTGAGGAAGAGTGAGGCTGAACAACTCTATATATAGCAATTGGCAAAGGCAATGCATGAAAATTTCATGTGCATGAATGAAGAGGGCCTCCATGCATGGGCCTGTACAGGCGCATGGAGGGCCCAAATCTAATTGATTTGGCAAGCTTAACATCAACATATTGGTTTTGGACATGGAGATATGATGTAATTGGATTATGCATGAAGTTTGAATCAAGTTTCCATAAATGCACCAAAATATTCCCTTCTTCAAAAATGCCATTTGCCAAATCCAAACATGATCATGTGAGTAATGGTTGGAAAGGTCTTGATGTAAGGGACAATTGTTATGTTGGACAAAAATCCATTTGAAGTGTGGAAATTTATGAAATTTGAGTTTAAAGTGCAAGGTGTATGACATGTCAAAGCAAGGTTTCTAAATTTGGCCAATTTTCAAGCCCTTCTGTTTTGATGATTCAAGCCTCAAATGAAAACCCTCCAACATCAAAGTTGTAGATCTTTTCAAGACAATCAAAATGGACTTAAATTTTGCATCATTTGGATTTTTTATGAAAGAGTTATGGGCACTTGAAGTTGGACTTTTTTGCCTTTCAATGCATTTGGTCCAAAGGGACCTATAATGTCTTGCATTATCACATGTATTTCCTTTGAGATTTTGAAGTTTTGTTCAACATAACATTTGAAATAGACATCTTAAGCTTTCCAATTCATTTGATCCCATCTCAAAATCATAAAAAATGAATGAGTTATGTCCTTGGGAAGCTGACCCAAAATTAGGGTTTCAGTCAAAATGACCTATAATGTATTGGAATGGGAGATGGCATTCCAAGCTTGAAATCAATTTTTGATGAACATGAAAGTTGTTCATATTGTCCTTAAAAATATTTTTGCTTTTGGAATCATCTCCATTTGACCAACACATAAAACGTTAGATCTCAGTGCATTTCAAAATAGTCAGATGAATTGACTGATCAACTTCTCAAGTCCATGCCTCATATCTTGATGAATTGATGATTGAGGACACTCAAATAAGTTCAAATATGCATGAAATGATGAATTAAAGAACTTTCCTTGATTTTATTTGATCATGGGCTGAGGTTGCTTCAGGAGCAAGGCATTGTGGTGCACAGATGAATTAGGGTTTCTTGAAGAACAAGACCTCCAACCCTTTGACTTGCTTTGATCAAAATGATGAAATGAGATGCTAGGGGGGCATACTTGATGGATGAGAGCTTTGGGAACCATTACCATGCTTGCTATCATCTCCTCTTGACCTTACCATTGCATAAGTGATCTCCTTGAAGCTCTTGACCTTGTGATTGCTCAAGCTACAAACAAGGGATGTTAGTGACATATTTTTGTGCTTTCGGTTAGTGAACAAAATAAGAAAAGCAATGATATACAATTCAAGCATGCTTGGTGATCTCAAACCACTCTCAAGAAGTCCCACCCAAAGGCAAAGGGAACCAAGATGCTAAGGATCCTTAAGGCAATGCAAATGCAATGTTATGATGCCATGAGGGATCTTAGGGACAAAATTAGGGTCTTACATCCCGGTAGGCTGAAAACCCAAAGGGCGGTCTAGGCAAAAGTTAGGGATTTATAAAGCGAGAGGCTGCAATTTGCAAAAAAATATTTGAATCCATCCCAATTCTGAATGGAGAATCAATCAAATCACCTTCTTCAGAAGAAAGATCTGAGGACCTTCAAAGACATAATGATTATAGCAGGAATTGGAACTCAATGGGAATCCAAGTTTTTACTCATTGCCATTATTGTGTTTCCATTTTTCTTTTCGCAATCACCTCTTTTAAGAATTACTTTCTCATGTAAATTACCTATTTACAGTTTTATATTTTATCAATAAAATCTTTTCATCAAAAGGGCTCAATACTTTTATTTTTCCTGCTTTGTTTGCGAAATGTGAATTTCTTTTAATAAATACTGAATTGAAAGTTCTGGGGATAATAAAAAAAAACTTTCGAAGAAAAAACATCGAAGTTACTTTCCTTTCAAGGTATCTAAAGGTAGCCACGATTCAACATGCTTGGTATACAAAGAAAGCAAAAAACCACAAAGTCCCTTGGACTTAGCCAGATCAAGGAATCCTCATCAGGATGATCAACAACCAGTAATAAATGGACCAAACACAGTCTGAACATCAGAAGATCCAGATTATGATGTCCGGAAGTCAGTCCACTCTCCCCGAGAAGACTTAAAGCCCAATCATTGTTGGCACCTCCAACAAATCTTTCCCACAAAGCCCAACTATACTTGGCACAATTCATAGACCTCACATTCGTATAGCCCATGCAGCCCAAGCATACATCAAAATTTTGCATACATAACATTGCATCATATTATACTCTTTGAAATGGGGCATGCCCACTTAGCCTAAGTCGCATTCAAATCTTACTCGAAAGCAAAGTTTCTTATAAATATCTTCAATAGATACACCTCGAAGGATTCCCTCATAACATTTCTTCCCAACCGTTGCTAGGGATTATTACCATTAAATCTGATTTCTTCCTTAGTCGTCGCTAGGGATTCTCACTACCTTTTGTATTGAGAAATTTCCATATTTCTGCTTAAACTTTTGTTAAGAAGTTTTCGGCGCCTTTTGCCTAAGAAACTTAAACTTTCCCAATCGTTGCTAGGGATTTGTCATCATTGAAATTCAGGTCTTCCGAGTCATTGCTAGGGATTGTAACTGAATTCAAACCTTCCCAGTCGTTGCTAGGGATTTTCATCATTAAAATTCAGGTCTTCCTATCCGTTTCTAGGAATCGTCGGTGAACTTAAATTTTCCCAATCGTTGTTAGGGATTGTCATTGAATTCAAACCTTCCCAACCGTTGCTAGGGATTGTCATCATTAAATCCAGGTCTTTCTAGCCGTAGCTAGGAATCTTCATTGAACTTAAACCTTCCCAACCGTTGCTAGGAATCCTCACTGAACTTAAGTCTTCCCGGCCGTTGCTAGGGATTATCATCATTTTTTGCATAAGAAACTTTTCCCCAACAAAGTCGTTTTCCCCTTCACCTTTCTCATTGACCTTTTATCATTGAGCTTTTCTCTTAACTTTGTGCACAAAGGACCTAGATCCCCAGTAAATTTATATTTTCCTTTTGAAATTGCAATAAGTCGTTGAGATTCTGCAGGGATGTATCAAGTACCAGTACTGGCAAATCCCATCATTTGAAGAGATACTCATGTTACGCATCATTACATATCATATCATATCATATCATATCATATCATATCATATCATATCATATCATATCATATCATATCATATCATATCATATCATATCATATGATATCCTATCATATCATATCATATCATATCATATCATATCATATCATTGCAACCTCTTCCATACCTTCCATGTTTCATACAGCAGAATACCATATTTGATCCCCGCATATGGCTTCATATCAAATTCATTTTCCATCCCATAAATGCTATTTCATAAATTCGCATCACATCATATCACTTTCATCCCTAGTAGGGCAAATTTCTGGATATTTTTGTATTTAATCCTCTTCTACCTCAAATGTGTGAAAGTCGTTGCTATTCATACATTTAGGTCTAAGAAGATTAAATAGGGGCAGTTTTCATACCCCAAATTTACCATATCTTATACACAACTTCTATGAACCTAATGCATATGCATACATTCCCCATCTCATCACCTCATTTGCATTTGCATTCATAACAAGAGAGCGTGCTACATGGACTCAATGCATGGCATTCATATATGAGGACCACCAAAATCTTTTGATCATGTTGGGGTGTGCCTAATCCACCCTGAACCCTATTTTTCAGCTTTAGGCACTCATTGACCTTGTGAGATTGCATAAGTCACCTCATTCACCTCTGAAACCCTAATTGGATGTTAGGTTTTGATTGGAAGCATTGTTTGTTCATCTGGTCATCCATGGGCCTTAACCCTAATCCCTTGATCCTCTGCAACTTGTCCAAGCCATCATTTTGACTGTGTGTTTTGTGCTTTGACCTTGGCCTTGAAGTTAACCCTAATCCCTAACCTTGGGAATGCTTTAACCTTGTGAATCTACATCATGATACCTCATCCACCCCTAAACCCTAGTTGTCTGGCTTTGGTTCTTGATTTCACCTTTTGACCCAATAAACCCTAGTTAGGGGTACTCACCACTGGTGTTCCATCTAATCCTTGCTTAAGGTGTGAAACCCAAGCTTGGGAGGTCTTGCCTTGGGTTTGCTTGTTGCTTTTTTCCTATGCCCTAAAACCCTAATTATTCCCCTATGCTTATATTCTTTGACTTGTTAACTGAAACCCTACTTCATGAAGTTTGTGCTGGTCCATTTCATCATACACTTGCCTTCAAACCTCTTCCTAAGGTCCCTTGTTCAGTTGTTTTAGTCTATACAAGTTTTCTTCTGATCTTTAGTTGGTGATGCATTGCATTGGTCATTTCTAGTCCACAACTCATTCATGATTGTTCATGGGGCCATTGATTCATCTGTGCAATATCATTGTCCATTTGTCTTTTCTTCATTTAAATCTTGTTATTCAAGTTTTTTAGAAGTTTAGGTTTGATGATTGGTCATCCAAGTCCATTCCATCCATTTCAATTAACAATCAATCTCATTCAAATTCAATATCATTCATTAAAAATATCATTTTCATTCACCAAATGTCCATTTCATATACAAGATCACAACAAAAATTATAAGTTTGACCATTTTTTACAATAAATGACTTTTGGTCAACATTTGACTTTTTGGTCAATCAGTTGACCAAAGTCAACTGACCACCCTAAGACCTAATCCCACCCCATTGGTCTTGTTTCATCATCTAAAAGACATGTTTGCTTGCTTTCACCATGATTCTTCATTTACAAGTCACTTTGACCATGACATGTTTATGCCATCAAAACCTACAAAATAAACCATAGTGCATTCGAACATGATTAAGGGCTTACCATTATCCAACTATGTAAAACACAATAGGCATTCGTGTTACATGTCCATATACCGTGTTCAAGCAATGCATACCAGTAATTCACCAAGCCAATGCAAATAAGACAATAAAGCCAAAGCATAATGTCATGCATTCTTACCACTATCATGACAAGAAATCCACAAACCATTGAACATCATCATGGAACATGACCCCTGCTGCACCAAACCAGATGCAAGTTGCAGCAAGTCAAACCCATGAATCAACCTGCAACAGACCATACCCACATGAGCTTACCAACATGTACATACCACACAAACCATGTCAGCCACTACACTAGATGCAACCACAAGTCACGAGCTCTACAAACCATGTTACAAACCATATTGCAGCTTACCACACAAATCCCATGTCCTGCAAACCTAGCATATGCATACCAGTAATGGACCTACTGCAGCGCAAGCCAAACATGCAGGGCAAAAATAAAGCAACCATCACCATATTTCCATGACTAGCCAAACCATGCAACCACAAAATGGACCTGACATGCCAACTTTCAAACCATCGAGCCTGCAATACAACAACTCATGTAAAAACAAATTTAGTTCCACAATGAATCTCTAAGATTTTGATGATAACAAAGGATGAAACAAAAATGGTATCCTAACGAAATTTTTCTAAGTGTGTGTCGCACCTCGAAAAATGCGATTCCTCGCGATGGTCGCGGAAAAAATTATGTTCGAACAGAGTCGCCACCGAACTTTATTTATTCCAATGAAGGAATGGGAAAATATCGATAAAACCTTTGAAAAAACAGAATAATGGTCGTCGCAACCATATTCGGGTTCGGGAGTCGATTACGTAAGGGGAAGGTATTAGCACCCCTCACGTCCGTTGTACTCAACGGGAACCTTTTAGTCTAATTTGCTATTTGAATGTTAGTTAAATGTTGTTTGCTTTCTTCTAGTAATTAGAGTTGATAATAGAGATGGATGAAGACCTCAGAATGGAAAAAAGGGAGGTTTTTTATTAGTGTGCTCGCGAAGATACAGCAATCTCCTGCCTACGTATCCTTATGGTGCAATAAGGAAATCAGAGCATTCGTAGTTCGGGGAACTACGGTTTTTTGTTGGTGTCTTTTAATGAACGACTGTGTAGATCGCGTTCTAAAGGCTAAACGTTGGCTTGTTTACTCTCGGCGGAGGCCTAAGCATTGGTTTGTTATGCGCATTAGAAAGGATTAACAGTGTTCTTTTGAAAAGAAATTTTAGGTTGTAGGCCGCACGGGAGCGAGACATTAGTTTGATTTGTTAAGGTATTTTAAAGAACGACGAAAGATTGAGCAATATGGTGTACACCAATCGTTCAATTCTTTCGAGGAGTAATAAGGCGTCCGCCTTCTATTCCTTTTTCATTCGAATTATCTTGAAATTTTGTTAGTGGATGTTGAATATGCACGGTAGTGAGGCGTACGCCTCCTACTTGCTTATTCTAGGAATAAAGGGGCGTACGCCACCTATTCCCTTATCCAAGTTTATTTAAAGTGTTTTAGTCGGAAGTCGATAATTTGTGCAATATGGCGTACGCCAATTATTCAAATAATCGAGAGATTGTGAGGCGTACGCCTCCCATCTTTTATCGTCCGAAGTTTAATTTAAGAAAGATATGTTTGGATGATGTATTTGACTTACGGAAATAGTTTGAATTTGGGATTTGTGAAAATAGTTTGTATTTGAATTGGTAGGTTTGGATTTAGAGATGATTTGAACTTGTATGATAGTGGTTTAAATTAAATGACGAAGATCCGAGCAATATGGCGTACGCCAATTATTCGAATAATCGAGAGATAATAAAGCGGAAGCTTACTATTCTCCTTTTCATTCAAAATTAATTATTAAAAATAAGGCTTTTAGAATTAATAAATAATTTGGAGGAATGACATTAATCTTATAGAATTTTTAAGGTTTAAATTGAATGACAAAAATCCGAGCAATATGGCGTACGCCAATTATTCGAATAATCGAGAGATAATGAAGCGGATGCTCATTATTCTCCTTTTCATTCAAAGATTAATTATTTAAAGGTTTTGAGGAGTGTATTGATTGAAAGGGTTTGATTTGAATGACGAAAATCCGAGCAATATGGCGTACGCCAATTATTCGAATAGTCGAGAGATAGTGAAGCGGAAGCTTACTATTCCCTTTTTCATCCAAAATATGTTTAAAAGAGAAAATTCTTTTGAAATTAAATGGTTTGGAAAAATGATTTGAATTTGTGTTTATGAAATTTATTTAGTGTATTATTTCATCTACTCGATTAATCAATAACCAAGTAGGTTTCATTGTAAGGAAGCCCAAGAGTAAGCTATGTGAGGTTGATGGCGATGCGAAGAGCAATCGACTTACAAGGGTGTTTGAAAGTGGGCTCGATATTTAAATCGAGAATTGTATGATTGTGCTTTTTGAAATTGGTTTTGATGGATAATGAATTGAAATGAAATTGAATTAAAAAGGATTATGAAATGGTGGTGGAAAAGAAAAACCTTTGATTATTATCAAAATTTACTTAATTTGATTAATCGAATTAATTAAAACTAATTATCAAAATTATTTAATTATCTCAAATAATTAAGTTAATTAAGATTAATTAATTAAAAAAAACAATTAATCAAAAATTCAACTAATAATATTTTTTATGAAAAAACAAATTAGTAACAACTTTGACTTAAAAATTGAATCGGTGACAAATTGTACTTAGGAAAGATTGAAACTCGGTGAAAATATGCATTTGGTATATTGAACTTTAGGTGATGTGGCAACATGAAATTGTTGAACCCAAGAGTTTAATCCAATTCACAATGTAATGAAGTATGATAAAAGCATTCAATTCATTTACAGTATTGCTCTCAACATATTCCATATTTTATCAAAGGGTAATGTACACAAACAATTAGTAATTTGAAAAGCTAACAGGGTTATTTGTGTTTTCTAGTGATCGCGATTAGCCATAGGAATTACATACATTTCAAAACCTATCATGCTCTTCAAGCCATTACTACATTACAGGCCAAAACCAAACAAAGCATGATCAAAATATTATGTAACCTGTAACAGTTTCTATAGTACTAGGTAACCTGTAACCGTTTTCATGGCAGTCAAGAAAAACATTCATATGGTACGTTCGGTTTAAGGTAGAAATAAAATGCGTGATCTAAATTGCAACGTACACTACAAGCCAAAACCAAACAAAGCATGATTAAAGACTAACAGTAGACGCACGTAAATATTTCCAAATGCCGAACACCGCAAGGTTCATATACCAAATGAAGATCGCAATGTAACAGAGAAAGAAAACAATCAACAAAATCGTAACAGAGAAGGAAGCAATCAACAAAATCGTAACAGAGAAGGAAGCAATCAACAACCCAGCCTGATATAAACAAAACCATATGAACTTATACACTAAAACAAACATCAACAATAAGAAAGTGGCCATTGCAGTGTCGCTGTATTTTTAATGCTCATGACAAGTTTGACATTATGCTTGTTTGGGTATACCTGTGTACAGAAAATCACAAGTGCAGCACCAATACGGCATAACCGACTTGTCGCTCCCGTCCTGAACCTTGATTTGAACTTGGCAGTAACTTGCCTCGTCTGCTAGTGTCGAGAACTTTTATGAGTTTAGGATGCCCTTTTCGAACCGAAGTTGTCGACAACTGTAAACAGCTTGCAACTCAACAGATGATGGATCTTTCGCTGGGTTTAATGGCGAAATGAGGGTTTCATCGGTCGGAAATGGGTTTGCTTTGAAGTGTTGGGTTAATGATGGGGTTTCACCGGTGGTTGATGGCGGTGAAAAAAAAAGGGTTAGCGGCAACGGCGGTGGTGAATGGTGATGGGTCGGAAGGAGACGATGGAGACGAGGGTTCTTCGTGAGGGGTTAACGGCGGAATTTCGATGGTGGTGAGGGTTGTATGAAGGTGAGGATGGAAAGTGGCGATAGCGGCGGAGGAGATGATGGCGAGGGTAAGGCGTTTTTGACGGCGGAGCTGGGTTGCGAAGGGTGAGCGATGAAGGGTTTGTGTGGGTTTGTCGGTGAGAGCGCGATTTGAAGGTAGATGGAGAGAGTTTGTCGGCGAGAGCGACGGCGGTTTTGACGGTGTTTCGAAGGTGGTTTAAGGGTTTTTTGAGCGGAGGCGATGAAGATTGAAGGTTGGGATTTTGAAGGTTTACGGTGTTGTGGGGTTGTGCGGATGTTTCCGGCGTGGAAAAGGCGAAGGGTTCTCTTGAGGGTTTTTTAGTGTAGCGAGAGAAAGAGGGTTTTGTGAGCTGAGAGTTGAGTGGTGAGGGCGATGGAAAAGAAGAAGGCCTTCTGCTTCTCTTTTCCTTTTTTAATTTTCTCTTTTTTTTCTGGCCCGACTATGAACAGTAGAGAGAGGCCTTTTAATGAAGAAAGTGTGAGTGTGAAATATTGAGTGGGAAGGAGTGGTATTTGAGAGATTCTGAGAGATTTTTTGTGAGAGAATGTGAGGTGCGTGTGAAGTTGTTGTTAGTGGAGAGTGAGTGGAGAGAGACGTTGCAGACCGTTGGGAGTGGAGAGTTTGTGAGATTTTTTTAGATTTTGAGAGGGAGTGTCACGTGAGTGTGAAGAGAGAGATATGAGATTTTTTGTCTTTTATGTAAAGAGGGAATCCAATGCACCATTTGATATACTTATTATAAAAATTGTTTTAATTGTTATAAAAATTATAAAGACAAATCCTAATTAATATTTAATTTACACACATTTTAATTGTTTTAATTGAATAACCAAGCCAAAAATTATTAAAATAAAATTGACCAATTAAAAAAGAAATTGAATGCAAATTTTGTTCGAAAAAGAAATCGAACTGGTCACACTAAATTGTCAGGACAAAATATACTTATTAAAAATATAGTCTTTCTTCAAATTTTAACGATTCAACCGATTTTTCTGTATTCTCAAATAAATTCATTCTGGCTGACGTTTTAGGTGTTATTTATGATGCAATGTATGTCATGCTATGCATGTAATGCAAAAATAAAAATGAAATCAATCCTATGAAAATTTAAATATGCCCGGACAAAATTGGGGTATGACAGTTGCCCCTATTTAATTACATTGAACCAGAAAGTATGAAAGACAGCAGTCTTCGTACGTTCATGGTGGAAGATAATTAAATACAAAAAAGACCCGAATTTTGTCCTTCGAAATGTAATGGAGAAATGCAGAAAGAAAATGCAGTGAGAAATACAGTAAGAAAAATTTTTAGAAGGTAAAATGAAATAGTCAAGACTCTCTGGGAATCGTCAGAACAGTATCTTGGATGTCATAATCGAGATATTCCAATAATGGAATGATACCTCCACTGTATCTAAGACTTTCTGATAATTAGCAGAACAGTGTCTTGATTTGACCGCAGGAGATTCTCTGAGGATCAACGAAGCAGTACCTTATATGATATAATTGAGATATTCCGACAAGGGAATGATACCTCAACCGTATCTAAGATTCTCCGAAGATACCTAGAGCAGTATCTCTAAAAATGAATGAGACTCTTCATATTGATGAAGCAGCATCTCAAACAGCATAAATGAGATTCTCTGTATCGAGTCGAAGCAGCATCTTATCGGATAGAATTAAGATATTCCGAACAAGGGAATGATACCTTAATTAAATCTAAGACTCTTCGAGGATACTAGAGCAGTATCTCTAAAAACTGAATGAGACTCTTCATATTGATGAAGCAGCATCTCAAACAGACAAACTGAGATTCTCCATATAAATGAAGCAGTATCTCAGATGTTTATCTGTTGGGGGAAATATTTTAGACAAGACTCCTTTTGGAGGAGATTTACTATAAATGCTCTGCAGTGGAAAAGCTCATAAGAGACTTTTTAGGGTAACCTCTGCTTGGGGAGCAATGATAGCAAAGATGTTGGGGAATATCATTATTAATCACAAAGTTGAAGAATGACTGGCTGGGAAATAATTCCACGAGCACATGCAAGATAATAACTTTATTGAATTAAATGAGGAAAGTCCGGGATACATATGGACAACCCTGGATCTTGATATTTTATGTTTGTATGATGTTTCACTTTGGGTGGCAATGCCATGCATGGGATGATGCATTAGATGCATGAAGGGATGCAATTGTTGGGGATATTTAGGATGTGTATGTATGAATGCGAATAATTTTGTTCATTTTTTATGAAATTTCCGTTTTGACAGGAGTGCTTATGCATGGGTATGCTGATGATTGATAGGACTATGTTTTTTTTTTTTGAATCTTCTTGTTTGGCAGGAAAATTATGCATGAAATGATGCATGTGATGCATGTGGGAATGCAATTGGGTAATTGGATGTTTTTGTAGGGTTTTATTCTTGATTGTCAATGAGGTTGGACTTTAAATAGGAATTGCGAAATGAGAATTGGTGAACAATATTGAACTGTCAGATGAGAACAGAACTTGAAGGATATGTCACCAGACGAGAACTGGTGAAAATAAATGACATGTCAGACGAGACTGACTTTATTTTTGTTTGTCAGACGGGAACTGACTTTTAAAGTGGGCTACCAGACGAGAACTGGTGAAAATAGTTGACTACCAGACGAGAACTGGTATCGAAATAAGTGACCTACCAGATGAGAACTGGTATTAAGAGATAATTTACCAGACGAGAACTGGTGTTTGGCAAATGATTTGTCGTACGAAAAACTAATTTTTGATATAGTTCGCCAGACGGGAACTGGACTTTGGAATAAGTTGCCAGACGAGAACTGGACTTTGAAATAAATTGCCAAACGGGAACTGGGCTTTGAAATAAATTGCCAGACGGGAACTGGGCTTTGAAATAAATTGCCAGACGGGAACTGGACTTTGAAATGAATTGCCAGACGGGAACTGGGCTTTGAAATAAATTGCCAGACAGAAACTGGGCTTTGAAATAAATTTCCAGACGGGAACTGGGCTTTGAAATAAATTGCCAGACGGGAACTGGGCTTTGAAATAAATTGCCAGATGGGAACTGGACTTTGAAAAAGGTTTGCCAGACGGGAACTGGACTTTGAATTGCCAAGCGATGTTGGGCTTTGGTGTCAGATTTTGTGTTTCAAGGATTTTTGATGTCAGGTTCATGTTATGGGGTTAGGCCCGATAAATGATATGATATGCATGGTTTTATGCTAGAGAAAGGTGACATGATTAATGCATGAGGATGATTTATGCAATGATTTGCAGGTTTTCAAAATGCCCCTGCGTGGGTATTGGAAGAGAAGGTTCTTTGTAACAAGGCTTCTCATCTATCGAAAGGTTATTTGATAGGGTGATAGCATGATTCCCCGACACTCATCTTGAACTCTGTAATTGATGACATGCGAAAAAGGTTTTGCTTGAACTGCTTGAAAACATGGAGAGGACTCGCTCCTGTATAGCTCATCTTGCCCCAATGTGATGGGTCTATTCAAAATGTTTACCTCGAAAGGATTTTGAAAACAATTGTACCATAATTTGGAGATGGCTTGCCCCAGAATTTTGATCTATGAAAGGATTTATCCTTGGTTAACCGACTCTTGGAGTGGTTGATTTTTTTGTGCTCTTAAGGTAGCTTGCCCCGGTATGAGCGTTGAAGCGACTTAACTCACCCTAACTGAACATTGAAGGGGTCTGCCCCTAGTTAATAGAGTCATGCGATGATTTGCTCTAGATCAACTGATTCTTGAAATGACTTGCCCCTGATTAACAAATGTTTGGAGACTGTTCAGGTTGACTGATTCCTGGAGTAATCTTCCTCCGATCAACTGTTGTTTTTGGGTGGCATGCCCCTGATTCATGGATTATGAGGTAGTCTTGATTCAGGTCAGCACCAACGGATGTCCAAGTTCCTCTGATTGTTCCTTATTGTTGGAATTTCCCTGACGTCAAATGCTGACTTGCAGTTAAAATTGTTTATTCATAAATGGTAATTTTAATGCGATACTCATGCAGGTTTTGAAAAATCATTTATTTGAATGATGTGATAGTGTGTGGCGAATGGACCATGAGTCCAAGCGCAATTTTGGTTTAACAATATGAAAGATACAGCAAGAAGATTATACCAAAGTAGATGGTTAGCAAAACTTTTAGGAGTCAGTTTACGCAACGTTGTTGTAATATACTTTCAGAAATAACCCTGCTTCAATTAGGTCTTTTATGGGTTGTAACGTGGTCTGGTTCATGGTTATCGAAACAAAAGGATATAAGGCTCAAAGTTTATTTTAACCCGCCCCTTCTTCTTGATAAACTCCAATCCTACGCTCAGTTAATTCAACATACACATTCATCTTTTTGAAGGTGTAAGGATAAAGATGGCGATTCAAGGTCTCTTGAAATGGCAGCCACCTTATTTTGTTTTTTGAATGTCGGTGACCCTTTGATTTTGGTATGGTGGTCACTGAATCTTGTTTTGGTTTTGCTGAGGATTTTCGTGACCTCTTTTGATTTTTGTTTTGATCCCTAACTTTTGCATGGACCGCTTTTGAAGCTTTTAGTCCATCGGGATTGCCCTAATTTTTGCCTAAGTCGCCTCTTGGGTGTTCGACTTAGCGGGCTTTTCTTTGATTTTATTTTTGATAGGTTGTGACTGCCATGTCAATGGTCATTGAAGAACAACCACCACAACTTTTTGGATTTTTCAAGGTTCCTTCGACACTTTAGGATGTGTGCGAAGAATGTCATGTAGTTGATCCACAAACGGGATATTTCATCTTGTAATTTGAATGCATAGTCAAATTAACTGAACACTACCCTTCCCCAGGTTAAACATAAGGGTTTGTAGATCCGAAAGAAACTCCTACTTCTAGGCTCGAAGTGGTTGACTAGGGATTAACTCCTTATCTCTCCAGTGTTTGGGAATTTGAAACAATGCCTGTACATCATCAGCAGGATCTTATCAGAAAGCATACAATCAGCAGTTATGGGTATTTCATTTTCGTCATCCTCCCTCAAATTTGCAAAAACAACAGTTTGATAAACGAGGTGAGGTGGAGAACATGGATGTATATTTTTTATTTTTTTTATATAAGAGAAGAAAAATGAGCGAATGCGAGATAATTTGTTCAAAACATGCGTCATTACTTCATTAATATTACCATTAAAAACAACAAAATTTAAAAACAAGTAGCATTTAATCAAAGAAATTACAAATGCAAATGAAAACAAATCAGTCTAGTGATTGCCAATGTTAAGGACGTCTTCATGTTTGAACCACTGGCCTTATGAGATACTCCCTTGAAGTCTTCGAACTTATTCAGACGAGAGGTTGACGTGCACCAACAGATTTCCGTCTGGAAAAGATATGTACTTTTTGTCAATCAACTGTTGAACCTTGGCTTTGAAAGCGTTGCAGTCTTCGGTCGAGTGCCCCATTGACCCGGCATGATATCCACATTGCACATCAGGGTCATATCCAGGTGGGTATGGTTCTGGCAATGGCCTGAGAGACTTGGGATCCACCAACGAGTTTTGAATCAGATATGGCAGAAGTTGACTGTATGACATATGAATTGGATCGAGAGGAGCATTCCTTCTTTCCAGATTGTTTCGAGGCCTAGATTGGTCCGAAGGCTGATTTTGATATCCTCGACCACGAGATCGTTGATGTGCGTAAGGAGCAGACCATGGTTGCTGGTATGGTGCTCTTGGCGTTGCTGGTTGCCTGACATCTGTTATGACTGCATTGATTTCATCCTTTTCTTCCTTTTGGGAATTGTTGAGGGATTCTGTCTCGCTAGCTTGGCTGCTCGAGGCGCCTTGGATTCTTCCGCTTTTGAGGGCATTCTCGATGCGTTCTCCAATTGTCACTAAGTGGGCGAAGTCTGATAACGCATTGCCTACCATCCTTTCAAAGTAAGGACTCCGCAAGGTATCCATAAACAAGTCAACCAATTCCTTATCCAAGAGTGGTGGTTGCACTTGGGCTGCCAATTCTCTCCATCGTTGTGCATATCCTTTGAAAGATCCGTCGCTCTTTTGGGATAAGCTTTGTAGCTGCCTTCGGTCTGGAGCCATGTCCAAGTTGTAGTTGTACTGCTTCAAAAAAGCATTGGCTAAGTCTTCCCATGACTGAATATGGCTTCTTTTCAATTTCATATACCAGCTCAATGATGCTCCAATCAAACTGTCTTGAAAATAGTGAATCATCAGTTTGTCATCGTGAGTATGTGATGCCATTTTTCGGAAGAACATCACCAAATGGTGCCTTGGACAACTATCCCCTTTGTACTTCTCGAAGTTGGGTAATTTGAATTTTGGGGGGATTATTAGGCCTGGTACTAAGCACATATCAAGCCTAAAATTGTCATTTACATCCATTGCCCGGACTCTCTCCTCAAGGGCATGAAGCCTTTCAACATCAGGATTGGTCAATGGCATCAACTGGGATTGAGTAGGAATGTTCACTTGTGGAGGATTATAGTCATACAGAGGGTCATACATTGGGTTGGTAATTACAGTAAAGCTTGATGAGGAACCAACATTCTCTGTGACACCATGTTGAAAATTGTTCTTTGATTGGGCTAGCCTAGCCTCCAACATCTGGTCTACCTTTCCTTTCATGTTGTTCATATCCATTTTCAACTCAACTTAATTATGTTCTCAGTGCTCCCTTGTCTTTCAGTAGCTCTCAAAGGTTCAGTATGAGTGTCAGGAAATCAGCCTGCTGGTAATTGGCAAAAGGACGGGATGAGTTTTTTTTGTATTGGAAAATGATATGCAATCCATGCTGATGAAATGCAAATGCATGAAATTTTATATTTGTATGCAAAGAAAATGTAATGCAGGTATAATTAGGATCCAGGATATCATGAGTATCATATGGTACACCCTATATGGAGGTTTTATGTTCTCTACCCCACACACAAAAGGATGGCTCATAAGGTTGTTCGTTTTCATGATAAGAACTTAGAGTCATGGACCAAGTTCAGTCTTCCATCGCAATAATGGGCTAGCCACATCGAAATGGAAATTCTGAATCAATCTACTCTGAGTGGGATCCTCGTATTGTTCGAACAGGGTGTAGACCCTTCGGTTCAATACTACACGATCGCCAATCATGAAGACAGACTTCAGTTTAAGATGAGGTTCCCAGAGTCATCGACCATGTTCATCGTTTCCTCGCAATGATGGGCTAGCCATATTATGATGGAAATTCAGAACAGATCTACTCTAGGTGGAGTTCTCGCATTGTCCCAATGAGGTGTACACCCCTCGGTTCAATACTACACAACTCCGGGTTCTAAGTTCTTCTCAAAGCTCGGGTACGAAGCTTATCTCACAACATGTGTCAAACACCATAGATCACCCAATGTAATAGCAGGATAAATCATATTGCATAAATAACACAGCAAGATATAAAGAAGCAATAAGAAAGAAAACAATATTTTAACATTCATAGCAATTTGAACTAAATTAGGCTTTACTCTCTCTTGCTTGGAGAAGGGTCCCCAGCAGAGTCGCCATCTGTCGCACCTCGAAAAATGCGATTCCTTGCGATGGTCGCGGAAAAAATTATGTTCGAACAGAGTTGCCACCGAACTTTATTTATTCCAATGAAGGAATGGGAAAATATCGATAAAACCTTTGAAAAAACAGAATAATGGTCGTCGCAACCATATTCGGGTTCGGGAGTCGATTACGTAAGGGGAAGGTATTAGCACCCCTCACGTCCGTTGTACTCAACGGGAACCTTTTAGTCTAATTTGCTATTTGAATGTTAGTTAAATGTTGTTTGCTTTCTTCTAGTAATTAGAGTTGATAATAGAGATGGATGAAGACCTCAGAATGGAAAAAAGGGAGGTTTTTTATTAGTGTGCTCGCGAAGATACAGCAATCTCCTGCCTACGTATCCTTATGGTGCAATAAGGAAATCAGAGCATTCGTAGTTCGGGGAACTACGGTTTTTTGTTGGTGTCTTTTAATGAACGACTGTGTAGATCGCGTTCTAAAGGCTAAACGTTGGCTTGTTTACTCTCGGCGGAGGCCTAAGCATTGGTTTGTTATGCGCATTAGAAAGGATTAACAGTGTTCTTTTGAAAAGAAATTTTAGGTTGTAGGCCGCACGGGAGCGAGACATTAGTTTGATTTGTTAAGGTATTTTAAAGAACGACGAAAGATTGAGCAATATGGTGTACACCAATCGTTGAATTCTTTCGAGGAGTAATAAGGCGTCCGCCTTCTATTCCTTTTTCATTCGAATTATCTTGAAATTTTGTTAGTGGATGTTGAATATGCACGGTAGTGAGGCGTACGCCTCCTACTTGCTTATTCTAGGAATAAAGGGGCGTACGTCACCTATTCCCTTATCCAAGTTTATTTAAAGTGTTTTAGTCGGAAGTCGATAATTTGTGCAATATGGCGTACGCCAATTATTCAAATAATCGAGAGATTGTGAGGCGTACGCCTCCCATCTTTTATCGTCCGAAGTTTAATTTAAGAAAGATATGTTTGGATGATGTATTTGACTTACGGAAATAGTTTGAATTTGGGATTTGTGAAAATAGTTTGTATTTGAATTGGTAGGTTTGGATTTAAAGATGATTTGAACTTGTATGATAGTGGTTTAAATTAAATGACGAAGATCCGAGCAATATGGCGTACGCCAATTATTCGAATAATCGAGAGATAATAAAGCGGAAGCTTACTATTCTCCTTTTC
Organism: Lathyrus oleraceus; assembly: GCF_024323335.1. Classification (NCBI taxonomy): domain Eukaryota; kingdom Viridiplantae; phylum Streptophyta; class Magnoliopsida; order Fabales; family Fabaceae; genus Lathyrus; species Lathyrus oleraceus. Next base: position 146,780,569 of record NC_066583.1, on the reverse strand, counting down.
ATTCAAAATTAATTATTAAAAATAAGGCTTTTAGAATTAATAAATAATTTGGAGGAGTGACATTAATCTTATAGAATTTTTAAGGTTTAAATTGAATGACGAAAATCCGAGCAATATGGCGTACGCCAATTATTCGAATAATCGAGAGATAATGAAGCGGATGCTCATTATTCTCCTTTTCATTCAAAGATTAATTATTTAAAGGTTTTGAGGAGTGTATTGATTGAAAGGGTTTGATTTGAATGACGAAAATCCGAGCAATATGGCATACGCCAATTATTCGAATAGTCGAGAGATAGTGAAGCGGAAGCTTACTATTCCCTTTTTCATCCAAAATATGTTTAAAAGAGAAAATTCTTTTGAAATTAAATGGTTTGGAAAAATGATTTGAATTTGTGTTTATGAAATTTATTTAGTGTATTATTTCATCTACTCGATTAATCAATAACCAAGTAGGTTTCATTGTAAGGAAGCCCAAGAGTAAGCTATGTGAGGTTGATGGCGATGCGAAGAGCAATCGACTTACAAGGGTGTTTGAAAGTGGGCTCGATATTTAAATCGAGAATTGTATGATTGTGCTTTTTGAAATTGGTTTTGATGGATAATGAATTGAAATGAAATTGAATTAAAAAGGATTATGAAATGGTGGTGGAAAAGAAAAACCTTTGATTATTATCAAAATTTACTTAATTTGATTAATCGAATTAATTAAAACTAATTATCAAAATTATTTAATTATCTCAAATAATTAAGTTAATTAAGATTAATTAATTAAAAAAAACAATTAATCAAAAATTCAACTAATAATATTTTTTATGAAAAAACAAATTAGTAACAACTTTGACTTAAAAATTGAATCGGTGACAAATTGTACTTAGGAAAGACTGAAACTCGGTGAAAATATGCATTTGGTATATTGAACTTTAGGTGATGTGGCAACATGAAATCGTTGAACCCAAGAGTTTAATCCAATTCACAATGTAATGAAGTATGATAAAAGCATTCAATTCATTTACAGTATTGCTCTCAACATATTCCATATTTTATCAAAGGGTAATGTACACAAACAATTAGTAATTTGAAAAGCTAACAGGGTTATTTGTGTTTTCTAGTGATCGCGATTAGCCATAGGAATTACATACATTTCAAAACCTATCATGCTCTTCAAGCCATTACTACATTACAGGCCAAAACCAAACAAAGCATGATCAAAATATTATGTAACCTGTAACAGTTTCTATAGTACTAGGTAACCTGTAACCGTTTTCATGGCAGTCAAGAAAAACATTCATATGGTACGTTCGGTTTAAGGTAGAAATAAAATGCGTGATCTAAATTGCAACGTACACTACAAGCCAAAACCAAACAAAGCATGATTAAAGACTAACAGTAGACGCACGTAAATATTTCCAAATGCCGAACACCGCAAGGTTCATATACCAAATGAAGATCGCAATGTAACAGAGAAAGAAAACAATCAACAAAATCGTAACAGAGAAGGAAGCAATCAACAAAATCGTAACAGAGAAGGAAGCAATCAACAACCCAGCCTGATATAAACAAAACCATATGAACTTATACACTAAAACAAACATCAACAATAAGAAAGTGGCCATTGCAGTGTCGCTGTATTTTTAATGCTCATGACAAGTTTGACATTATGCTTGTTTGGGTATACCTGTGTACAGAAAATCACAAGTGCAGCACCAATACGGCATAACCGACTTGTCGCTCCTGTCCTGAACCTTGATTTGAACTTGGCAGTAACTTGCCTCGTCTGCTAGTGTCGAGAACTTTTATGAGTTTAGGATGCCCTTTTCGAACCGAAGTTGTCGACAACTGTAAACAGCTTGCAACTCAACAGATGATGGATCTTTCGCTGGGTTTAATGGCGAAATGAGGGTTTCATCGGTCGGAAATGGGTTTGCTTTGAAGTGTTGGGTTAACGATGGGGTTTCACCGGTGGTTGATGGCGGTGAAAAAAAAAGGGTTAGCGGCAACGGCGGTGGTGAATGGTGATGGGTCGGAAGGAGACGATGGAGACGAGGGTTCTTCGTGAGGGGTTAACGGCAGAATTTCGATGGTGGTGAGGGTTGTATGAAGGTGAGGATGGAAAGTGGCGATAGCGGCGGAGGAGATGATGGCGAGGGTAAGGCGTTTTTGACGGCGGAGCTGGGTTGCGAAGGGTGAGCGATGAAGGGTTTGTGTGGGTTTGTCGGTGAGAGCGCGATTTGAAGGTAGATGGAGAGAGTTTGTCGGCGAGAGCGACGGCGGTTTTGACGGTGTTTCGAAGGTGGTTTAAGGGTTTTTTGAGCGGAGGCGATGAAGATTGAAGGTTGGGATTTTGAAGGTTTACGGTGTTGTGGGGTTGTGCGGATGTTTCCGGCGTGGAAAAGGCGAAGGGTTCTCTTGAGGGTTTTTTAGTGTAGCGAGAGAAAGAGGGTTTTGTGAGCTGAGAGTTGAGTGGTGAGGGCGATGGAAAAGAAGAAGGCCTTCTGCTTCTCTTTTCCTTTTTTAATTTTCTCTTTTTTTTCTGGCCCGACTATGAACAGTAGAGAGAGGCCTTTTAATGAAGAAAGTGTGAGTGTGAAATATTGAGTGGGAAGGAGTGGTATTTGAGAGATTCTGAGAGATTTTTTGTGAGAGAATGTGAGGTGCGTGTGAAGTTGTTGTTAGTGGAGAGTGAGTAGAGAGAGACGTTGCAGACCGTTGGGAGTGGAGAGTTTGTGAGATTTTTTTAGATTTTGAGAGGGAGTGTCACGTGAGTGTGAAGAGAGAGATATGAGATTTTTTGTCTTTTATGTAAAGAGGGAATCCAATGCACCATTTGATATACTTATTATAAAAATTGTTTTAATTGTTATAAAAATTATAAAGACAAATCCTAATTAATATTTAATTTACACACATTTTAATTGTTTTAATTGAATAACCAAGCCAAAAATTATTAAAATAAAATTGACCAATTAAAAAAGAAATTGAATGCAAATTTTGTTCGAAAAAGAAATCGAACTGGTCACACTAAAATTGTCAGGACAAAATATACTTATTAAAAATACAGTCTTTCTTCAAATTTTAACGATTCAACCGATTTTTCTGTATTCTCAAATAAATTCATTCTGGCTGACGTTTTAGGTGTTATTTATGATGCAATGTATGTCATGCTATGCATGTAATGCAAAAATAAAAATGAAATCAATCCTATGAAAATTTAAATATGCCCGGACAAAATTGGGGTATGACAGTTGCCCCTATTTAATTACATTGAACCAGAAAGTATGAAAGACAGCAGTCTTCGTACGTTCATGGTGGAAGATAATTAAATACAAAAAAGACCCGAATTTTGTCCTTCGAAATGTAATGGAGAAATGCAGAAAGAAAATGCAGTGAGAAATACAGTAAGAAAAATTTTTAGAAGGTAAAATGAAATAGTCAAGACTCTCTGGGAATCGTCAGAACAGTATCTTGGATGTCATAATCGAGATATTCCAATAATGGAATGATACCTCCACTGTATCTAAGACTTTCTGATAATTAGCAGAACAGTGTCTTGATTTGACCGCACGAGATTCTCTGAGGATCAACGAAGCAGTACCTTATATGATATAATTGAGATATTCCGACAAGGGAATGATACCTCAACCGTATCTAAGATTCTCCGAAGATACCTAGAGCAGTATCTCTAAAAATGAATGAGACTCTTCATATTGATGAAGCAGCATCTCAAACAGCATAAATGAGATTCTCTGTATCGAGTCGAAGCAGCATCTTATCGGATAGAATTAAGATATTCCGAACAAGGGAATGATACCTTAATTAAATCTAAGACTCTTCGAGGATACTAGAGCAGTATCTCTAAAAACTGAATGAGACTCTTCATATTGATGAAGCAGCATCTCAAACAGACAAACTGAGATTCTCCATATAAATGAAGCAGTATCTCAGATGTTTATCTGTTGGGGGAAATATTTTAGACAAGACTCCTTTTGGAGGAGATTTACTATAAATGCTCTGCAGTGGAAAAGCTCATAAGAGACTTTTTAGGGTAACCTCTGCTTGGGGAGCAATGATAGCAAAGATGTTGGGGAATATCATTATTAATCACAAAGTTGAAGAATGACTGGCTGGGAAATAATTCCACGAGCACATGCAAGATAATAACTTTATTGAATTAAATGAGGAAAGTCCGGGATACATATGGACAACCCTGGATCTTGATATTTTATGTTTGTATGATGTTTCACTTTGGGTGGCAATGCCATGCATGGGATGATGCATTAGATGCATGAAGGGATGCAATTGTTGGGGATATTTAGGATGTGTATGTATGAATGCGAATAATTTTGTTCATTTTTTATGAAATTTCCGTTTTGACAGGAGTGCTTATGCATGGGTATGCTGATGATTGATAGGACTATGTTTTTTTTTTTTGAATCTTCTTGTTTGGCAGGAAAATTATGCATGAAATGATGCATGTGATGCATGTGGGAATGCAATTGGGTAATTGGATGTTTTTGTAGGGTTTTATTCTTGATTGTCAATGAGGTTGGACTTTAAATAGGAATTGCGAAATGAGAATTGGTGAACAATATTGAACTGTCAGATGAGAACAGAACTTGAAGGATATGTCACCAGACGAGAACTGGTGAAAATAAATGACATGTCAGACGAGACTGACTTTATTTTTGTTTGTCAGACGGGAACTGACTTTTAAAGTGGGCTACCAGACGAGAACTGGTGAAAATAGTTGACTACCAGACGAGAACTGGTATCGAAATAAGTGACCTACCAGATGAGAACTGGTATTAAGAGATAATTTACCAGACGAGAACTGGTGTTTGGCAAATGATTTGTCGTACGAAAAACTAATTTTTGATATAGTTCGCCAGACGGGAACTGGACTTTGGAATAAGTTGCCAGACGAGAACTGGACTTTGAAATAAATTGCCAAACGGGAACTGGGCTTTGAAATAAATTGCCAGACGGGAACTGGGCTTTGAAATAAATTGCCAGACGGGAACTGGACTTTGAAATGAATTGCCAGACGGGAACTGGGCTTTGAAATAAATTGCCAGACAGAAACTGGGCTTTGAAATAAATTTCCAGACGGGAACTGGGCTTTGAAATAAATTGCCAGACGGGAACTGGGCTTTGAAATAAATTGCCAGATGGGAACTGGACTTTGAAAAAGGTTTGCCAGACGGGAACTGGACTTTGAATTGCCAAGCGATGTTGGGCTTTGGTGTCAGATTTTGTGTTTCAAGGATTTTTGATGTCAGGTTCATGTTATGGGGTTAGGCCCGATAAATGATATGATATGCATGGTTTTATGCTAGAGAAAGGTGACATGATTAATGCATGAGGATGATTTATGCAATGATTTGCAGGTTTTCAAAATGCCCCTGCGTGGGTATTGGAAGAGAAGGTTCTTTGTAACAAGGCTTCTCATCTATCGAAAGGTTATTTGATAGGGTGATAGCATGATTCCCCGACACTCATCTTGAACTCTGTAATTGATGACATGCGAAAAAGGTTTTGCTTGAACTGCTTGAAAACATGGAGAGGACTCGCTCCTGTATAGCTCATCTTGCCCCAATGTGATGGGTCTATTCAAAATGTTTACCTCGAAAGGATTTTGAAAACAATTGTACCATAATTTGGAGATGGCTTGCCCCAGAATTTTGATCTATGAAAGGATTTATCCTTGGTTAACCGACTCTTGGAGTGGTTGATTTTTTTGTGCTCTTAAGGTAGCTTGCCCCGGTATGAGCGTTGAAGCGACTTAACTCACCCTAACTGAACATTGAAGGGGTCTGCCCCTAGTTAATAGAGTCATGCGATGATTTGCTCTAGATCAACTGATTCTTGAAATGACTTGCCCCTGATTAACAAATGTTTGGAGACTGTTCAGGTTGACTGATTCCTGGAGTAATCTTCCTCCGATCAACTGTTGTTTTTGGGTGGCATGCCCCTGATTCATGGATTATGAGGTAGTCTTGATTCAGGTCAGCACCAACGGATGTCCAAGTTCCTCTGATTGTTCCTTATTGTTGGAATTTCCCTGACGTCAAATGCTGACTTGCAGTTAAAATTGTTTATTCATAAATGGTAATTTTAATGCGATACTCATGCAGGTTTTGAAAAATCATTTATTTGAATGATGTGATAGTGTGTGGCGAATGGACCATGAGTCCAAGCGCAATTTTGGTTTAACAATATGAAAGATACAGCAAGAAGATTATACCAAAGTAGATGGTTAGCAAAACTTTTAGGAGTCAGTTTACGCAACGTTGTTGTAATATACTTTCAGAAATAACCCTGCTTCAATTAGGTCTTTTATGGGTTGTAACGTGGTCTGGTTCATGGTTATCGAAACAAAAGGATATAAGGCTCAAAGTTTATTTTAACCCGCCCCTTCTTCTTGATAAACTCCAATCCTACGCTCAGTTAATTCAACATACACATTCATCTTTTTGAAGGTGTAAGGATAAAGATGGCGATTCAAGGTCTCTTGAAATGGCAGCCACCTTATTTTGTTTTTTGAATGTCGGTGACCCTTTGATTTTGGTATGGTGGTCACTGAATCTTGTTTTGGTTTTGCTGAGGATTTTCGTGACCTCTTTTGATTTTTGTTTTGATCCCTAACTTTTGCATGGACCGCTTTTGAAGCTTTTAGTCCATCGGGATTGCCCTAATTTTTGCCTAAGTCGCCTCTTGGGTGTTCGACTTAGCGGGCTTTTCTTTGATTTTATTTTTGATAGGTTGTGACTGCCATGTCAATGGTCATTGAAGAACAACCACCACAACTTTTTGGATTTTTCAAGGTTCCTTCGACACTTTAGGATGTGTGCGAAGAATGTCATGTAGTTGATCCACAAACGGGATATTTCATCTTGTAATTTGAATGCATAGTCAAATTAACTGAACACTACCCTTCCCCAGGTTAAACATAAGGGTTTGTAGATCCGAAAGAAACTCCTACTTCTAGGCTCGAAGTGGTTGACTAGGGATTAACTCCTTATCTCTCCAGTGTTTGGGAATTTGAAACAATGCCTGTACATCATCAGCAGGATCTTATCAGAAAGCATACAATCAGCAGTTATGGGTATTTCATTTTCGTCATCCTCCCTCAAATTTGCAAAAACAACAGTTTGATAAACGAGGTGAGGTGGAGAACATGGACGTATATTTTTTATTTTTTTTATATAAGAGAAGAAAAATGAGCGAATGCGAGATAATTTGTTCAAAACATGCGTCATTACTTCATTAATATTACCATTAAAAACAACAAAATTTAAAAACAAGTAGCATTTAATCAAAGAAATTACAAATGCAAATGAAAACAAATCAGTCTAGTGATTGCCAATGTTAAGGACGTCTTCATGTTTGAACCACTGGCCTTATGAGATACTCCCTTGAAGTCTTCGAACTTATTCAGACGAGAGGTTGACGTGCACCAACAGATTTCCGTCTGGAAAAGATATGTACTTTTTGTCAATCAACTGTTGAACCTTGGCTTTGAAAGCGTTGCAGTCTTCGGTCGAGTGCCCCATTGACCCGGCATGATATCCACATTGCACATCAGGGTCATATCCAGGTGGGTATGGTTCTGGCAATGGCCTGAGAGACTTGGGATCCACCAACGAGTTTTGAATCAGATATGGCAGAAGTTGACTGTATGACATATGAATTGGATCGAGAGGAGCATTCCTTCTTTCCAGATTGTTTCGAGGCCTAGATTGGTCCGAAGGCTGATTTTGATATCCTCGACCACGAGATCGTTGATGTGCGTAAGGAGCAGACCATGGTTGCTGGTATGGTGCTCTTGGCGTTGCTGGTTGCCTGACATCTGTTATGACTGCATTGATTTCATCCTTTTCTTCCTTTTGGGAATTGTTGAGGGATTCTGTCTCGCTAGCTTGGCTGCTCGAGGCGCCTTGGATTCTTCCGCTTTTGAGGGCATTCTCGATGCGTTCTCCAATTGTCACTAAGTGGGCGAAGTCTGATAACGCATTGCCTACCATCCTTTCAAAGTAAGGACTCCGCAAGGTATCCATAAACAAGTCAACCAATTCCTTATCCAAGAGTGGTGGTTGCACTTGGGCTGCCAATTCTCTCCATCGTTGTGCATATCCTTTGAAAGATCCGTCGCTCTTTTGGGATAAGCTTTGTAGCTGCCTTCGGTCTGGAGCCATGTCCAAGTTGTAGTTGTACTGCTTCAAAAAAGCATTGGCTAAGTCTTCCCATGACTGAATATGGCTTCTTTTCAATTTCATATACCAGCTCAATGATGCTCCAATCAAACTGTCTTGAAAATAGTGAATCATCAGTTTGTCATCGTGAGTATGTGATGCCATTTTTCGGAAGAACATCACCAAATGGTGCCTTGGACAACTATCCCCTTTGTACTTCTCGAAGTTGGGTAATTTGAATTTTGGGGGGATTATTAGGCCTGGTACTAAGCACATATCAAGCCTAAAATTGTCATTTACATCCATTGCCCGGACTCTCTCCTCAAGGGCATGAAGCCTTTCAACATCAGGATTGGTCAATGGCATCAACTGGGATTGAGTAGGAATGTTCACTTGTGGAGGATTATAGTCATACAGAGGGTCATACATTGGGTTGGTAATTACAGTAAAGCCTGATGAGGAACCAACATTCTCTGTGACACCATGTTGAAAATTGTTCTTTGATTGGGCTAGCCTAGCCTCCAACATCTGGTCTACCTTTCCTTTCATGTTGTTCATATCCATTTTCAACTCAACTTAATTATGTTCTCAGTGCTCCCTTGTCTTTCAGTAGCTCTCAAAGGTTCAGTATGAGTGTCAGGAAATCAGCCTGCTGGTAATTGGCAAAAGGACGGGATGAGTTTTTTTTGTATTGGAAAATGATATGCAATCCATGCTGATGAAATGCAAATGCATGAAATTTTATATTTGTATGCAAAGAAAATGTAATGCAAGTATAATTAGGATCCAGGATATCATGAGTATCATATGGTACACCCTATATGGAGGTTTTATGTTCTCTACCCCACACACAAAAGGATGGCTCATAAGGTTGTTCGTTTTCATGATAAGAACTTAGAGTCATGGACCAAGTTCAGTCTTCCATCGCAATAATGGGCTAGCCACATCGAAATGGAAATTCTGAATCAATCTACTCTGAGTGGGATCCTCGTATTGTTCGAACAGGGTGTAGACCCTTCGGTTCAATACTACACGATCGCCAATCATGAAGACAGACTTCAGTTTAAGATGAGGTTCCCAGAGTCATCGACCATGTTCATCGTTTCCTCGCAATGATGGGCTAGCCATATTATGATGGAAATTCAGAACAGATCTACTCTAGGTGGAGTTCTCGCATTGTCCCAATGAGGTGTACACCCCTCGGTTCAATACTACACAACTCCGGGTTCTAAGTTCTTCTCAAAGCTCGGGTACGGAGCTTATCTCACAACATGTGTCAAACACCATAGATCACCCAATGTAATAGCAGGATAAATCATATTGCATAAATAACACAGCAAGATATAAAGAAGCAATAAGAAAGAAAACAATATTTTAACATTCATAGCAATTTGAACTAAATTAGGCTTGACTCTCTCTTGCTTGGAGAAGGGTCCCCAGCAGAGTCGCCATCTGTCGCACCTCGAAAAATGCGATTCCTCGCGATGGTCGCGGAAAAAATTATGTTCGAACAGAGTCGCCACCGAACTTTATTTATTCCAATGAAGGAATGGGAAAATATCGATAAAACCTTTGAAAAAACAGAATAATGGTCGTCGCAACCATATTCGGGTTCGGGAGTCGATTACGTAAGGGGAAGGTATTAGCACCCCTCACGTCCGTTGTACTCAACGGGAACCTTTTAGTCTAATTTGCTATTTGAATGTTAGTTAAATGTTGTTTGCTTTCTTCTAGTAATTAGAGTTGATAATAGAGATGGATGAAGACCTCAGAATGGAAAAAAGGGAGGTTTTTTATTAGTGTGCTCGCGAAGATACAGCAATCTCCTGCCTACGTATCCTTATGGTGCAATAAGGAAATCAGAGCATTCGTAGTTCGGGGAACTACGGTTTTTTGTTGGTGTCTTTTAATGAACGACTGTGTAGATCGCGTTCTAAAGGCTAAACGTTGGCTTGTTTACTCTCGGCGGAGGCCTAAGCATTGGTTTGTTATGCGCATTAGAAAGGATTAACAGTGTTCTTTTGAAAAGAAATTTTAGGTTGTAGGCCGCACGGGAGCGAGACATTAGTTTGATTTGTTAAGGTATTTTAAAGAACGACGAAAGATTGAGCAATATGGTGTACACCAATCGTTCAATTCTTTCGAGGAGTAATAAGGCGTCCGCCTTCTATTCCTTTTTCATTCGAATTATCTTGAAATTTTGTTAGTGGATGTTGAATATGCACGGTAGTGAGGCGTACGCCTCCTACTTGCTTATTCTAGGAATAAAGGGGCGTACGCCACCTATTCCCTTATCCAAGTTTATTTAAAGTGTTTTAGTCGGAAGTCGATAATTTGTGCAATATGGCGTACGCCAATTATTCAAATAATCGAGAGATTGTGAGGCGTACGCCTCCCATCTTTTATCGTCCGAAGTTTAATTTAAGAAAGATATGTTTGGATGATGTATTTGACTTACGGAAATAGTTTGAATTTGGGATTTGTGAAAATAGTTTGTATTTGAATTGGTAGGTTTGGATTTAAAGATGATTTGAACTTGTATGATAGTGGTTTAAATTAAATGACGAAGATCCGAGCAATATGGCGTACGCCAATTATTCGAATAATCGAGAGATAATAAAGCGGAAGCTTACTATTCTCCTTTTCATTCAAAATTAATTATTAAAAATAAGGCTTTTAGAATTAATAAATAATTTGGAGGAGTGACATTAATCTTATAGAATTTTTAAGGTTTAAATTGAATGACGAAAATCCGAGCAATATGGCGTACGCCAATTATTCGAATAATCGAGAGATAATGAAGCGGATGCTCATTATTCTCCTTTTCATTCAAAGATTAATTATTTAAAGGTTTTGAGGAGTGTATTGATTGAAAGGGTTTGATTTGAATGACGAAAATCCGAGCAATATGGCATACGCCAATTATTCGAATAGTCGAGAGATAGTGAAGCGGAAGCTTACTATTCCCTTTTTCATCCAAAATATGTTTAAAAGAGAAAATTCTTTTGAAATTAAATGGTTTGGAAAAATGATTTGAATTTGTGTTTATGAAATTTATTTAGTGTATTATTTCATCTACTCGATTAATCAATAACCAAGTAGGTTTCATTGTAAGGAAGCCCAAGAGTAAGCTATGTGAGGTTGATGGCGATGCGAAGAGCAATCGACTTACAAGGGTGTTTGAAAGTGGGCTCGATATTTAAATCGAGAATTGTATGATTGTGCTTTTTGAAATTGGTTTTGATGGATAATGAATTGAAATGAAATTGAATTAAAAAGGATTATGAAATGGTGGTGGAAAAGAAAAACCTTTGATTATTATCAAAATTTACTTAATTTGATTAATCGAATTAATTAAAACTAATTATCAAAATTATTTAATTATCTCAAATAATTAAGTTAATTAAGATTAATTAATTAAAAAAAACAATTAATCAAAAATTCAACTAATAATATTTTTTATGAAAAAAACAAATTAGTAACAACTTTGACTTAAAAATTGAATCGGTGACAAATTGTACTTAGGAAAGATTGAAACTCGGTGAAAATATGCATTTGGTATATTGAACTTTAGGTGATGTGGCAACATGAAATCGTTGAACCCAAGAGTTTAATCCAATTCACAATGTAATGAAGTATGATAAAAGCATTCAATTCATTTACAGTATTGCTCTCAACATATTCCATATTTTATCAAAGGGTAATGTACACAAACAATTAGTAATTTGAAAAGCTAACAGGGTTATTTGTGTTTTCTAGTGATCGCGATTAGCCATAGGAATTACATACATTTCAAAACCTATCATGCTCTTCAAGCCATTACTACATTACAGGCCAAAACCAAACAAAGCATGATCAAAATATTATGTAACCTGTAACAGTTTCTATAGTACTAGGTAACCTGTAACCGTTTTCATGGCAGTCAAGAAAAACATTCATATGGTACGTTCGGTTTAAGGTAGAAATAAAATGCGTGATCTAAATTGCAACGTACACTACAAGCCAAAACCAAACAAAGCATGATTAAAGACTAACAGTAGACGCACGTAAATATTTCCAAATGCCGAACACCGCAAGGTTCATATACCAAATGAAGATCGCAATGTAACAGAGAAAGAAAACAATCAACAAAATCGTAACAGAGAAGGAAGCAATCAACAAAATCGTAACAGAGAAGGAAGCAATCAACAACCCAGCCTGATATAAACAAAACCATATGAACTTATACACTAAAACAAACATCAACAATAAGAAAGTGGCCATTGCAGTGTCGCTGTATTTTTAATGCTCATGACAAGTTTGACATTATGCTTGTTTGGGTATACCTGTGTACAGAAAATCACAAGTGCAGCACCAATACGGCATAACCGACTTGTCGCTCCCGTCCTGAACCTTGATTTGAACTTGGCAGTAACTTGCCTCGTCTGCTAGTGTCGAGAACTTTTATGAGTTTAGGATGCCCTTTTCGAACCGAAGTTGTCGACAACTGTAAACAGCTTGCAACTCAACAGATGATGGATCTTTCGCTGGGTTTAATGGCGAAATGAGGGTTTCATCGGTCGGAAATGGGTTTGCTTTGAAGTGTTGGGTTAACGATGGGGTTTCACCGGTGGTTGATGGCGGTGAAAAAAAAAGGGTTAGCGGCAACGGCGGTGGTGAATGGTGATGGGTCGGAAGGAGACGATGGAGACGAGGGTTCTTCGTGAGGGGTTAACGGCAGAATTTCGATGGTGGTGAGGGTTGTATGAAGGTGAGGATGGAAAGTGGCGATAGCGGCGGAGGAGATGATGGCGAGGGTAAGGCGTTTTTGACGGCGGAGCTGGGTTGCGAAGGGTGAGCGATGAAGGGTTTGTGTGGGTTTGTCGGTGAGAGCGCGATTTGAAGGTAGATGGAGAGAGTTTGTCGGCGAGAGAGACGGCGGTTTTGACGGTGTTTCGAAGGTGGTTTAAGGGTTTTTTGAGCGGAGGCGATGAAGATTGAAGGTTGGGATTTTGAAGGTTTACGGTGTTGTGGGGTTGTGCGGATGTTTCCGGCGTGGAAAAGGCGAAGGGTTCTCTTGAGGGTTTTTTAGTGTAGCGAGAGAAAGAGGGTTTTGTGAGCTGAGAGTTGAGTGGTGAGGGCGATGGAAAAGAAGAAGGCCTTCTGCTTCTCTTTTCCTTTTTTAATTTTCTCTTTTTTTTCTGGCCCGACTATGAACAGTAGAGAGAGGCCTTTTAATGAAGAAAGTGTGAGTGTGAAATATTGAGTGGGAAGGAGTGGTATTTGAGAGATTCTGAGAGATTTTTTGTGAGAGAATGTGAGGTGCGTGTGAAGTTGTTGTTAGTGGAGAGTGAGTGGAGAGAGACGTTGCAGACCGTTAGGAGTGGAGAGTTTGTGAGATTTTTTTAGATTTTGAGAGGGAGTGTCACGTGAGTGTGAAGAGAGAGATATGAGATTTTTTGTCTTTTATGTAAAGAGGGAATCCAATGCACCATTTGATATACTTATTATAAAAATTGTTTTAATTGTTATAAAAATTATAAAGACAAATCCTAATTAATATTTAATTTACACACATTTTAATTGTTTTAATTGAATAACCAAGCCAAAAATTATTAAAATAAAATTGACCAATTAAAAAAGAAATTGAATGCAAATTTTGTTCGAAAAAGAAATCGAACTGGTCACACTAAAATTGTCAGGACAAAATATACTTATTAAAAATACAGTCTTTCTTCAAATTTTAACGATTCAACCGATTTTTCTGTATTCTCAAATAAATTCATTCTGGCTGACGTTTTAGGTGTTATTTATGATGCAATGTATGTCATGCTATGCATGTAATGCAAAAATAAAAATGAAATCAATCCTATGAAAATTTAAATATGCCCGGACAAAATTGGGGTATGACAGTGTGCAGGACTCTGATCAAAACAACTAGATATACAGTCATCAGATACAAAATCAAGCGCTAAGATACCACTCAGAAGATACGTGACCAGAAGACTCTGACTCTGATCCAACACAGGCGCTAGCAAAACCAAAGAAGTCAGAAACTCTGAGAGAAAAGAATGAATCCAGACTCTGAAGACATACGCTCTGAAGAAGTCAAATAAAAAGAGACTCTCATGAAGTCAAATACAAGCATCCTCTGTAGACTAATATTGCTAAATAAAGACTCTGACTACAGGATTCGTTGAACTCAAGGAAACTTAACATTGAAGAATATTGCCTTTGGAAAGAAACTATCTTTAGAAAGAATTTATTGTGTCCCATTACTGCTTTGGAAAGAACAAGGAGAGTAATGACATTAACCATTCTTCAATGACCAAGATTCTATCATTAACATCACCCAACAGTCTTCTCATTCTCCTATAAAAATGATGGAACGCTTCACAAGAAATACACTTGAGACACACGAGAATACATTTCTTCCATTACTTTCTTTTCACTCTCTCACGAGTTGTTGCTCTAACGTGAAAACATTTCTTGCTCTTATATTATGTAATATTTGCTTATTGTTAGAAGCACTGTTCATTACTAATCATATCATTTCTAAGATATTTCCTCAAGTGACTCTGTGTAGTCTGAATACTTGAGAGGGTTAAGGGATTATTTCTCTTAGACGGTTGTTTGTGTAATCTTTTAAGATTAATGGATTAAGTCCTTTTTGAAGGGGAAATCACCTTGGCCTGGTAGACTGGAGTAGCTTTAAATTTCAAGCGAACTAGTATAAAATTCTGTGTTGAATTCTTTTTATTCTGTGTGTGTCTAAGTTCTTAAAAATTTTTATTTTCTAAAACAATACAAACCCCCCTTTCTTATTTTTCTCTACCTTCAATTGGTATCAGAGCTTCGGCTCTGTTATTTATTTTCTAATCAAACACTTAACAATGTAGAGAGATCCATCGTGAGAAAAACACTATGGCCAACACCAATGAAAGAGATAGTTACAATGCTAAACCTCCAATCTTTGATGGAGAAAAATTTGATTATTAGAAAGATAGAATTGAAAGTTTCTTTCTGGGTTATGATGTTGATCTATGGGACATAGTCACAATCGGCTACACACCTCCTGTGTCGGACGTTGGCATTGCCATTGCCAGAAGAAAAATGACAGATGATCAGAAGCACAACTTCAAAAACCATCACAAACCCAGAATGATACTGCTAAATGCCATTTCCTACAATGAATATGAAAAGATCACCAACATGGAAACAACTAAAGAAATACTTGACTCCCTGAGGATGACTCACGAAGGAAATTCTCAAGTCAAAGAGACAAAGGCTCTGGCTCTAATTCAGAAGTACGAAGCCTTCAAGATGGAGGACGATGAAGCTATAGAGATAATGTTTTCTAGATTTCAAACTTTAATTGCAGGACTCAAAGTTCTGGACAAGGGCTACACAACTGCAGATCATGTCAAAAAGATAGTTAGAAGCTTGCCAAAGAAGTGGAGACCAATGGTCACAGCATTAAAGTTATCAAAAGATTTGAGCAATATCAGCCTTGAGGAACTCGTCAGTTCACTCAAAATTCATGAGATAGAACTTGAGGAAGATGAGCCTCAAAAGAAGATCAAGTATGTAGCACTAAAGTCCAGATCTGAAAGACGCAAACCAGAAAGGAACAAAGCTTTCCAAGCTGAAGAGGAAGAAAATGACGACTCTGAAAAGGAAGATTCTGATGATGAAGAAGAGTTGTCCCTTTTGACCAGAAGGGTAAAACAACTCTGGAGAAAAAGGAACAACAACTTCATAAGACCAAGACCCAAGGGAGATCGCTCATAATCAACTTCCAGAGGTAAATCTAACAAAGAAATAACATGCTATGAATGTAAGGAACAGGTCATTACAGAAACGAATGTCCAAAGCTGAAGAAGGAAAGCTCTAGAAGAGAAAGTTTCAAGAAAAACTCCTTCAAGAACAAGAAGGGACTGATGGCCACCTGGGACGACAGTGGGTCTGATTCCTCTGAATCAGACTCTGAAGAACAAGCAAATGTTGCATTCATGGCAACCACCTCTAGAAACACATCAGATGCAGAATCTAATCCTAAAGAGGTATTTTTTGATCTTTCTCGCTCTGACCTTGAATCATGCCTTTCTGAATCTTTGAACTCATATCAGAAACTTAAACAAAAATTTAAAGGACTAAAAAGGGTTCTTGAAGGAACTATCGAAGAATGTGATAAGCTTGAGATAACAATTTCAGAAATGAAAGATGAAAACCTAACTCTGACAAAAGAAAGAGACTCCACAAATACACAATTTTTAAAACTTGAAGAAGCGTTATCTCAAGCCCCACAAACTTCTAACACAATAATATATGAATATGAAAAATCTTTTCAAAATTTTATGAAAAATGGGATAGAAAGAAGCAGAATGGCATCCATGATTTATGGAGTTAGTCAGAATAATAAAAGAGGGATAAGGTGTGTCCCCAGTGAAGATAAATCTCCTACAGATGACAAACCAAAATCTTTTTTCTCTTATCACTACACACATACACAAGCACAAAGTTTTGATAATGCTAGAAAACCCAAAGTTATGAGAAACTCTAGGAAAACTAATCACAAAGGACCCACAAGATTCTGGGTACCAAAGAATAAGATTGTTTATGTTGCAGATATCTTATGCAGCAGATTTCAGACACCAATCATGGTACCTGGACTCTGGATGCTCACGACACATGATGAGAAGAAATTATATGTTACAAAGCTTGGAACTTAAAGATGTTGGCTTCGTAGGTTTCAGAGGAAATCAGAAAGGAAGAATCAGAGACTCCAGAACTATTGGTAATGGAACTCTTCCCTCTATATATGATGTTCTCTTTGTAGAAGGATTAATGCATAACCTGTTATCAATAAGTCAATTAAGTGATAATGGTTATGATGTAATCTTCAATAAAAAAACATGTAAAGCAATTAATCAGAATAATGGAACAGTTCTATTCACTGGCAAGAGGAAAAACAATATTTACAAAATAAATCTTTCAGATCTAAAAGATCAAAATGTAAAATGTCAGATGTCTGTTCATGAAGAGCAATGGGTATGGTATAGACGCTTGGGCCACATTAGCATGAGAAAACTCTCTCAGCTAAATAAACTCAAGTTAGTCAGAGGTCTACCTAAACTGAAGTATTCTTCAGAAGCTCTGTGTGAGGCATGTTAGAAAGGAAAATTTTCGAAAACATCCTTTAAAAAGAAAAATATTGTTTCCACCTCTAAGCCTCTAGAACTTCTTCACATTGGTCTGTTTGGGCCTGTTAAGACAGCGTCAGTCAATGGAAAGAAGTATGAACTAGTTATTGTTGATGATTTTAGTTGTTGAACATGGGTAAAATTCCTAAAGCACAAGAGTGAGTCTCACTCTGTATTCACTAACTTCTGTTCCAAAGTGCAAAACGAATTTGACTCTAAAATCATCAGAGTCAGAAGTGGTCATGGTGGCAAATTCGAGAATAATTTTTTTGAGGAACTATTTGATTCTAATGGAATATCCCATGATTTCTCCTGTCCTAGAACTCCACAACAAAATGGAGTTGTAGAGAGGAAGAATAGGACACTCCGGGAGAAGGACAGGACCATGATCAATAAAACAAATGTGGCTAAGCACTTTTTGGTTGAAGCAGTAAATACAGCATGTTATATTCAAAATAGAATCTCCATTAGATCCATTCTGGAAAAGACTCCCTATGAAATGTGTAAGGGAAGAAAACCCAACATTTCTTATTTCTATCCTTTTGGATGCTCTTGTTTTATTCTCAATACTAAAGAACATCTGAACAAGTTTGATTCAAAAGCATAAAAAGGTATTATGTTAGGATACTCAGAATGCTCTAAAGGATACAGAGTATACAACACAGAAACCAAAATTCTGGAAGAATCAATACATGTTAGATTTGATGATAAGCTTGACCCTGAAAAGTCAAAGCTAGTTGAAAAACTTGCAGATTTGGAGATCACTCTTACAAGCTCTGACAGAAAGACTAAAGCACCAGAAGTATCTGATAAACAACGTCCAGATGCAACTGAAGCCTCAACTATCTAGAAAAGATCAAGAAGTCTCCCCAACATCTCTGAAGATTTGATTCTGGGAAACAAGGATGAACCTGCCAGAACTAGGTCAACATTCAAAGTATCTGAAGAAACTCCTCTAGGATTAGTATCTCTAATCGAACCAACTTCCTGTGATGAAGCACTTCAAGACAATGACTGGGTTATGGCTATGAAAAAATAGCTAGATCAATTCTCAAAGAATGACGTCTGGGATCTCGTCCCAAAGCCTAAAGGAACTCACATCATTGGAACCAGATGGGTGTTTAGAAACAAACTGAACGAAAAGGGAGAAGTAGTCAAAAAGAAAGCATGACTGGTGGCACAAGGTTACAGTCAACAAGAAGGCATTGACTACAATGAAACCTTTGCCCCAGTTGCCATGTTAGAATCTATTCGCTTACTTGTTTCATTTGTTGTAAATCATTCCATCAAACTATATCAGATGGACGTCAAGAGCGCATTCCTTAATGGTTATATATCAGAAGAAGTATATGTCAATCAACCTCCAGGTTTTGAAAACTCTAAATGTCTAGAACATGTTTTTAAACTTAAGAAATCTCTGTATGGACTAAAACAAGCTCCTAGAGCATGGTATGAAAGATTAAGCAATTTTCTTCTGGAACATGATTTTATTAGAGGAAAGGTTGACTCTACACTCTTATGTAAAAACATTAGAAATGGTCTCATGATATGCCAGATATATGTTGATGACATTATTTTTGGTTCAGCTAACCCCTCTGTATGTCAAGAATTCTCTGAGCTAATGTAGGCAGAATTTGAAATGAGTTTAATGCAAGAACTAAAATTCTTTCTGGGAATTCAAATCAATCAAGCTCCAGAAGCTACCTACGTATACCAAAGTAAGTACATAAAAGACATTCTAAATAAATTCAAAATGGCTTAATGCAAACCTGCTAAGACACCAATGCATCCAACCTGCATTCTGGAGAAGGAAGAAACTAGCCAGAAGGTTTGTCAGAAGCTCTATCGTGGTATGATAGGCTCTCTTCTCTATCTGACGGTTACACGCCCTGATACTTTGTTTAGTGTATGTCTCTGTGCCAGATTCCAATCAGATCCCAGGGAATCTCATTTAACAGTTGTTAAAAGAATCCTCAGGTATCTGAAAGGAACCCCTAACCTTGGCCTAATGTATGAGAAAACATCAGAGTATAGGCTCTCTGGTTATTATGATGCAGATTATACAGGGGACGGAATGGAACGTAAAAGTACATCTGGGAACTGTTAGTTCTTGGGAAATAATCTTATATCATGGGCCAGCAAAAGACAATCAACCATAGCCCTATCCACTGCAGAAGCAGAATATATATCAGCCTCACTATGCACTACTCAAATGCTCTGGATGAAAAATCAACTTGAAGACCTTCTGATATTTGAGAGTAACGTTCCTATCTTCTATGATAATACTGCTATCATTTGTTTAAGTAAGAATCCTATATTGCATTCCAGAGCTAAGCACATAGAAATAAAACATCACTTCATTAGAGACTATGTTCAGAAAGGGGTAATATCTTTAAAATTTATTGATACAGACCATCAATGGGATGGAATCTTTACTAAACCCCTCGCTGAAGACAGATTCTCTTTTATTTTGAAATTTTTAATCGTTCAAATTTGTCCAGAATAAATGTGCTTCTCTGAAATAGAAAAATAAGACTCTGAATTAAACATCTGGTGTCTGGATCTAACTCTGATGCTTCTACCAGTTAGGAGTCATCTGAATCAGAAATCCTTAGGACCCAACCCTTTGGTATTCTTGAAGATCAGATAAATCAACATGTGGAGCATCATGCGTCTGACCTTGAAACTTCTAGACAACTGTCTAGCAGAAATCAAGAGACTGACTCTTCAAATCTCCTCGAGCAGTATGCTGATTTGGAGATTAGACCTCCATCATGGGCTGTAATCATTTCTCCTCCAAGCGTGCAAACTTGGATAACGTGCTTCATTTAATTGTTTAACATCTAAACTACTTCTAATGATGTCGTTTTGCATGCATCTATGTGGGTATAATTTCATTGCACACATCACAATCTCACACTTTACACTAATGCCCTACACAAACCCTCTTTCTCTTAGTTCTTCATCATCTTCATCAAGGTTTCTGCATTTTCAACAAGTTCTTCGTTCAAACCTTCATCTTCAACATTGTTCTACATGGATGCTTAACAACAATCTGTCTACAACTACTCTCAATAGATGGATTCAACGGATCAAACACCCATTTCTACTCAACAATCAACTGCAACTTTTGGTGTTGTCTCAACCCCCATCTACAGGGAACCCCACATTCTTGACCGTGAACCCCACATCCTCCTAGCAACACCATTTGAGAAGCTTGAGGTACTGTGCAAATCGCTGGTGGATTTTGAAAATATGAAGAGAAATGGCGTAGACCTAACTGAAGAGTTAAGAATGCAAGGGTGGAAAACCTATTTTCAGAGACTCTATGGCCCTGTGTACACATATTTGGTGAAGGAATTTTGGCATTTCGCAGACTCAGATGATCACTACATCGTCTCTTACATTCTAGGAGTCAAAATAGTCATCACTGAGAAATCAATTGCCTCCCTTCTGAATATGGAAAAGACAAGAGGAAGACGAATCTACAACATCAACCCTAAGGCAAAATACTTGTCCTAGGAAATAAACCCCACTATCTTTCAACATAACACTGAGGGCAAACATTCCAAGAACAAAGAACTCCATTAGAATCTCCGTGTCTGGCTAAAGATCATCCTAGGCACCATTCATCATCTCCCTGCATCAAACTCTTCTGACTACATCAACACAGATCAGAAGGGCATTTTGTACTGCATCCACAATGGCCTGAAACTGTGTCTGCCAACACTGCTCTTCAAGTATCTCAGAGACTCTGTCAAAGATACTAGAAATTACATGAAGACCAGAAACTACATTCCTCTGGGTAGACTTATCTCAGATGTTCTAATTGAGAGTGGCTTAGTGGATCACCTGATCCATCACAATCTAATGGAAGATGTCACTATCGACATTAGGAGACCTCTGAATGCTCGAAATCTGAAGAGTATGGGGACAATTGAGCAAGTCAGAGCTAAACCAACTCTAGACACTTCCTAGGAAGCACTCAAGGATCAGAGGAAGATTTTCAACTGTCATACCCCAAAATTCACCCTACCCCGAAACAACTTTCATCAGATCTATGATCCTATTACACATACATTTATTCATTGCTCCGTCACCATAATTATATTAACATTCATAACCAAAGGCATATTGCATGGGCTCAAGGTATGAATTTAAAAATAAAAAAAGGGAAATCGATTTACCCAATTAGGTAAATCGATTTCCCCTGCGCAGACACCAAAAATAAGCGTTTTTTTTTTCACAAAGCGTATTTGGTTCCTCCCACTTTCCCACTTGCTTTCCCTATAAATAGATGCATTATTCCCCCTCATTTTTCATGCTTTCTAGCCCTCAAAAATTTTGAAAAAATATCATCCAGCCCCTCTTCTCCAAACCTAAATCAAAACCAAAAAAAAACTTTCATTCCCAAAAGTCACCACCACCAACTTTTTTCCATTTTCATATTTTTTCCTCAAAATTTCTCACTCTCTAACACCCATAACCCAA
The DNA here is from genome assembly GCF_024323335.1 of Lathyrus oleraceus. Classification (NCBI taxonomy): domain Eukaryota; kingdom Viridiplantae; phylum Streptophyta; class Magnoliopsida; order Fabales; family Fabaceae; genus Lathyrus; species Lathyrus oleraceus. Next base: position 146,758,704 of record NC_066583.1, on the reverse strand, counting down.
TCCATTTACTAAGCTTTCACCACAAATATTTTCATCCCAAACCCCTTGCTTCACATTCAAGCTCAACATCAGTTCTACCTAGCTTTTTTCACATTGTGTGGGTAATGATTTTAACTTAAACTTTTTTAACTTTTTGTTTCTTTTTTGTTTTGATTAAAAATGGTTGCTTGTTCTTGGTTGGTCTTTTGAGATGGTTTAGATCCAAGCTTGCAAAAAATGATTGACTTTGGTTTACTCACTTTTTTTAAAGATTTTTTACTCTTACTATCTTTTTGTTCACCTTTTTATGGTTGTTTTGTGTGTGTTATCATTTTCTTTTATTATGGACTTGTTGTTGTATTTGTTTGGTTGATGAGGTCTATTAGATCATGACCATGGTTGTTTAGAGTTGATTAAATCTTCAATGTTTTAAGCCTATTAATGGTTGATCAATAGGTCATTCATGATACTTTGAGGCGTTGAAAGATTGCCTCTATTTTAACCATATTTTGGTCATTTTATGCATAGATGAAACCATGTCTTTACATTAATTTACTAACCCATTTGCTTATTGTTACTAACTACTAATTACTAACTCCTAACATTTATATTATTGCACTTTAATTCCTTGCAATTTATTTTATTGTTCATTTTATTTCATTTACTTTATGTTTATGTTCACTAACTACTAACTTCTAACATTTATATTATTGCACTTTATTTTTTTGCAATTTATTTTATTGTTCATTTTATTTCAAGTATTTTATGTTTATGTTTATTGTTATCTAACTATATCATTTACATTATGCTAATTTATTTACTACCTTATTATCTTGTTAAATAAAAGAGGAATAAAAACAAAATAAAGAGAACAAATCACTTTTTTTAAATATTAATAAATGGACTTAAGGTTGCATAACTTTCTTTGTTACAAATCTATTGTTAGTTGATTTTTTAATCATCTTCAATACTTTGCATCAATGATAAGCTATCCCTTAATGTGTCATATTTTAAGTCTTTTTGGCCTAAGAAAATAGTCTTAAAAAATATTCATTTTTGTACATGTTACTAACGACTAATTATACTTCATTAATTTTGTTTATCATTAACCTTTGTTATTGTGATTTTTGGATTATTGACTTATACTTGTTTTATATCATTTATATCCACTAACCATTATTATTGTGATATTTTTTCTTTATCTTTTAATTTACTTTTATGTCATTACCTTGTAATTTACATTAAAGTACTCATCATCATCATCATCATCATCATTGTACAAATTCATCATGCATGTTTATTTACTTGTTATTTATTTTATTGTCATCAAACATTAAAAACAATAAAAACATGATAAAATGATAAGACAAAAATATTCATTCCACTCTTAATCAACTTGAACTTAGAGGACTGCATTTTAGGACCCTTGCTTGGAGGCCTTTCCCTTATCTTTGTGATACTTTGTAAATGTTGGATTTTATTTGTAACTTACATTCATGTTATAAGAATGGCATCATGGCACCACCTTAGGGGGACATGTTTGTAAGACCATTATCTTTTGTTTAGCTTAGGTCACTTTTGCACACAAAAGGCTTTCTCTTGGCTTACCTTACAATGAGACCCTTTAATTTCTTACTGGTTACTTTGCATTCATGTTGCATAAGCCAAATTTCATAATCAAAATAAAATAAACCCTTGATTCAACGTCAAGTGGCATTTTCATAGTCAAGTTCAAAACATTTAATAATTACGATTATTATTGTACGCCACGAGCCTTAAGTGGTGGATAATGTAATACCCCAAAATTTACCCTTCATTTTTCCTGGAAGCATACGCTTTACACCTCATGCATGCATTCATTTTTAGGTCATTTAGCATTTGCATTCCATCATGGCAATCGGAATCGGATCCAAGAAGCTTGAACATCATCCAGGACACTTTGTGGGCTCTATTTAGATGATCAGTAAACACAAGGGAAAGACTTGAGTTACTTCCAACAGGGGTCTATTCGTCAGTCAAAATGTTAATCTTGAAGGAGCAAAGGTTTGTTCATGAGTTGTCATTCTCGCTAGGCGAAGCCCACGTGTTTTAATAAAAACAAAAAAACAAAAAACAAAAAAAAAACAAAAAAAAAAACAAAAAAACAAAAAAAAATGAAAAAATGAAAAAATGAAAAAATGAAAAAATAAATAAATAAAAAATCTTGGACTTGGACCTCTCTCATTTGAGCCCACAGGTCCACAAAAATCAGGTTATAAATTCAGAGTTTCAGTGAAACAAAATTCATTATATTCCTATTACCCTGTCTGGGAAAAAGATAGTGAGAGAAGAACCCTGGGGAAAAAGATAGTGAGAGAAGAGCTAACAGAGTTCAGAGAAACCTCCAGGCAACTCTGAAAGGTTCATTCTGACTCACACACTTTCAGCTCAAGCAAACCCTAACATTGGCTTGTAAATCCAACCGTGCCATTTGATTTCAACCGATCTCTCCAATCAGGTTTGCCCTTATTCCCATTACCTTTGTGCTTTGAAGTCGAATACTCTGAATGTTTGAGGTATGATGGATGAATTTCATTAGGTTTTTGCCCACGGGTTCATAATTATGTATGAATGTATAAATAATGCCTTGAATGCTTAATCGTTTAATTTCTGAAGTGTATGCCACAGGGTTTGAGGTTTCTGAAACCATACTGTTATCCATGAAAAACCATACTGTTTTGCTCTAATCTGACTTACGTTTGTCATAGCATGTTTTCTCCTAATCCTTATCTTGTTTCACTAACCCTTTTGTTGAGTTTTTGTGAAGGCTCACATGACTTTTGCAGGGATAGCTCGCTGGATATTCCACTTTGCTTGTGGGATACCATTTGGGAGATTTATTCTGATTGCCTTGTTGGCACATTTACTTTATACATGTTTGTTTTGTATGTGTTCGTATCCCCGCAGGTAGCGCGGTTCCTTCGTCAAGGACTGCCTTTTTGCATGAGCATCCCAAACCCTAACCCTTCATTGATTTTTCTTCTCCTAAACACACGTTTACTCCTTCTACTACAGGTGAGTAAGTCTCCAAAGGTCGAGCATCCGGTAGATTGCGTAGTAACGTCGTCCGCCCCCAAAACATAATCCTTAACCCCGTAGTTAGCCGAACTACGGCTTGCTCTGATTCTCATTCCAGATGAGATGCGTAGGCATAAGACGCGATGTCTTAGCGAGCACACATCCCCCAAACCCATAGGTCAGCCGAGCTATGAAGACTCTGATTCTCATATTCAGATGAGATACGTATGCAGTGGATGCGACATCCGTGCGAGTCATTTTCATTTAACCCCTTTTTTAGTAAACAGCACAAGATAAACTCACACCCTTTAGACAAGAACTACAAAAGTGGATCCCGTAGAGTACTACGGATGCGTAGGGGTGCTAATACCTTCCCTTCGCATAACCGACTCCCGAACCCAAGATTTGGTTGCGAGACCTTATCTTTTCCTTTCCTCTTTTCAGGTTTACTTCGAGCGTTTCCTTTCCCTCCTTTGGGATAAATAACGCACGGTGGCGACTCTTCTGTCATTTTCTTTCGCCGGTTGTTTTTTCGCACATTGTATTTTTCAGGTTGCGACAGCTGGCGACTCTACTGGGGACCCGGTTTCCCTAAGCGAATCCCTCCTAGCTTTTGTAGTTTGTTTGTTTATTGGGTGTTCATGCTTTTGTACAGTTATTTATTTACCTGCTTTACCTTATTGCATTGTGTACATATCATTGTTGTATCTGTTGGCTGGCTATGGCTGCTTGGTGATCTTTGTGAGATGAGTTCTATACCCGAACTCGAGTGCACTTAGGATAGGAGAATGGCATAGTCTTGTCGACTTGTGTGGAGTTATTCCTTAGCAAGTTGACTTGCAAGCCCATTCACTTGGTGGAGGTCATGTTGAGATCAATAATGTCACACAAGTAAGTTGTGGTTAGACATTACTTTTTCCAATATAGACCTTAGAAGTCGAGGACCTTAGTTTACCAAACCCATCTTGGCCTATTCGTAGGACGTAGTGCAAAAGTCGTTCAAGTGTAAGATTTGATACGATTGTTACGCGATACTACACTCATAAGAGTCTCTCTTGAGAATATTTTTGGAATACGAGTAGTCGTTCCTCCGATAATATCTGAAAGATGGGATTATGACTATGGGAACCTTTTGTAGAACATGTTTGGCAGGTTTAAACCTTAGTACACTCCTTTTGGGTGGTTCTTAACCTAAACTCCATGCTCGTGACTTGCAACAAACCCTTGATTCATGGTTGATCCGATCAGGTATCCTTAATATCAATGAAACTTGGGTGTTGATAAGGTGTAAACCATAATCCACCAAAATGGGTGGTTGATATTAAGGATAACATGATCCATCCCATGACCTTTGTTGGGTGTGCTCTTAATTTCTCTCCAGATAGTGCAACCTGACAGATGTTCAAGCAGATACAGCGATCCTGATTCCCATGCCACTGCACTGCATTCACATCATTTTGCATCACATCATTTTGCATTCATAATCATTCACACACGTTTATCCATTTCTGTGGGGTTTATATCTTCTACTTGATTCTAGTCGGAATTTTCTTGGTTCTCATCAACGGCTTAGTCTTTTTTTTACATCGTTTATCTATTGAGAGACTGGAATCAAGGGGGTAGAATACCTTTGGAATTGATAAACATGTCATTGCATTTACATATTCATTAGCATGTCTTGCATAACAGGTACCGCCACAGTGTTCTCAGTTTGTTTGGTGTTCCATCATCAGGATAGCTGACCCCAGGCATTCACCGCTACGGTACCCGCAAAAACCAACAGAGAGTAATGGAAAGCCTATAGGCAGAGTTCGCCGAGATGAAAATCCGCATGAATCAATTCAAGGATATGGTTCAAGGGGTGGCTCAGGGACAGCAAGAGCTCAGGCAGATGATACAGAGGAATCCCCTTGCTCAACCAGAGACGGTGACTGATCCTCCAGCGGGAGAGGCTAATGGACCCAATGGACCGGGGCCTATCCCAATCCTACATGTCACCTCCGGTCAACATCCCGTTCATGATGATCAGGACGATCAGTTCCCCCTGCTGCAGGAAGACTTTGGTATGGGTCATGGTGTGGACCCCATGTTTAGAAGATTGGAAGAGAGGTTGAAGGCAGTGGAAGGACAGAATCCTCTGGGAGTAGATGTTGCTAACTTGGGGCTGGTCCCAGGTGTGAGAGTGCCACCGAAATTCAAGGTCCCGATATTTGACAAATACAATGGCAACTCTTGCCCGAAGACCCATGTGCAAGCCTATTTCCGTAAAATGGTTGCATACTCTGATGATGAAAAGTTGCTTATGTCCAACCACAGCATCAACCAGCTCAGTACCAACCACAACAACCGGGTAACAGACCCGCCTATCAACCGAGGCCAAGGACGATGGACCGGTGTTTCGACACTCTTCCAATGTCGTACGCTCAGTTGCTTTCTAGTCTTCAACAACTACAACTTGTGCAGTTGCGCACTCTGGCTCCTCCCGTTGGTAGGCTTCCGGTGGGTTATGATGCCAACGCTAGGTGTAGCTTTCACTCTGGGGCACCTGGCCACAATATTGAGAACTGCAAAGCTTTTAAGCACGTAGTTCAGGACCTCATTGATTCAAAGGCCGTTAACTTTGCACCAGCTCCTAATGTCATCAACAATCCCATGCCCCAGCATGGTGGAGCCAACGTTAACATGGTTGAAGGAGAAGTCAAATTAGTCTCTGCGGTCAACAATAAAGATGGGGATAGTGATTGCGACATCGATAATTGGGTGCATCCGAGGATCCCGGGTGAAGTTCTCAATAATTGGTCTTCTGAGGAGATTGTCCAAGCCACTTGTCTGGAGGAGTAATTTTCTTTATTTATTCATGCATATCCAAGTCTTACGTTCCGCCAGGGCGTAATGACTCATTGTAGGGCTCATCTATGTGACACTTGCATTTTTTATCATAAATAAAGGACGTCTTTTTGCATTCAAATATTTCGTTCCCTGTCTTTCTATTTTTGCAGTTTTTAAAAAAAAATGGCAATGTTTTGTTTAGTTTCCACTTTTTCTTTTTTTTTTCACACTCATAAGCACATACCATCACTCATGCAGATGCACATCACCGGATCCTATTGATAACGGTTCTGCTATGGCTCGCTTCGACTTTGAAAATCCAATCTTTCAAGATGAAGAAGAGGGTGATGAAGACTGTAAACTCCCTGAAGAACTTACCAGGTTATTAAAACAAGAGGAAAGGGTCATTCAACCGCATCAAGAGTCTGTTGAAGTGATTAATCTCGGCACCGAGGACGCCAAGAGAGAAATCAAGATAGGGGCTGCTTTGGAAGACAATGTGAAGAAGGGGTTGATTGAATTGCTGCAAGAGTATGTTGACATCTTCGCTTGGTCTTATCAGGACATGCCAGGGCTTGACACAGACATCGTGGTACATCGCTTGCCGCTCAAAGAAGGTTGTCCTCCGGTCAAGCAGAAGCTCAGAAGAACAAGACCAGAGATGGCTGTCAAGATAAAGGAAGAAGTGCAAAAACAGTTGGATGCAGGGTTTCTAGCAGTCACAAATTATCCACCATGGGTTGAAAATATCATTCCGGTACCTAAGAAGGATGGAAAGGTACGGATGTGTGTTGACTACCGGGATCTGAAAAGGGCTAGTCCTAAAGATGATTTCCCCTTACCTCACATTGACGTTTTGGTGGATAACACGGCTCAGTTCTCGGTATTCTCCTTCATGGATGGCTTTTCTGGCTATAATCAAATTAAGATGGCACCAGAAGACATGGAGAAGATAACATTCATAACCCCATGGGGCACCTTCTGCTACAAGGTGATGCCGTTTGGTCTGAAAAATGCCGGAGCAACATATCAACGAGCGATGGTGACTCTGTTCCATGATATGATTCATCATGAAATCGAGGTTTATGTTGATGATATGATTGCCAAATATCAGACATAAGAAGAACATTTGGTGAATTTGCAGAAACTGTTTGAGCGTTTGAGGAAATTCAAGCTGAGGCTTAATCCGAACAAGTGTACTTTTGGGGTGAGATCTGGAAAACTACTGGGTTTTGTTGTTAGCGGAAAAGGGATTGAGGTGGATCCGGCCAAAGTGAAAGCGATACAGGAAATGCCTGAGCCAAGAACAGAGAAACAAGTTTATGGTTTCTTAGGGAGGTTGAACTACATTGCAAGGTTCATCTCTCACCTAACAGCCACGTGTGAGCCAATATTCAAATTGTTGAGAAAAGATCAGGCTATCAGGTGGAATGATGATTGTCAAAGGGCGTTCGAGAAGATAAAAGAGTATTTGCAGAATCCTCCTATTCTTGTGCCTCCGGTCCCAGGGAGGCCGCTGATTATGTATTTGATAGTACTGGACAATTCCATGGGTTGTGTTCTCGGTCAATGTAACACCCTTCTAAATACCCCAAAATATTTAATTAAAATAATAACATATTAATCAGAGTAATTATGCCCCGAAGGGTGTCACACAATCATTTCACAACAATTATCAAAATATCCTGTCATGCTCATTTGTTAAATCAAAATAAGACTCTTTTGCATAATTCGCAGCGGGTACAAAACATCGACATTCAAATCATGTACTACATTACATGTAAAGTTGAATCAACAGCTAAATTAAAACATAGTCAAACATTCCCTCCCGATGTTACATCTACCAGAGCATGACCCACTAAGGACGACACTAGACTCCATAGCACTAGCTTCTACTCAACTCACTGCTCGTTACCTGAAAAATAGATGTAAGGGTGAGTTTCTCAATCAATATAATAAGCATTATACAACATTATGTAATGTTAAGTAAATACGCATTTGTTCACCCTAACCAGACTACACACTCAGCAACGGCAGTACCAACTCAACATCATACCCAACAATAACATATATCATATGTATAATCTCAAACCATACTCAATCATCAACAACACAACACATAATAACCATATAATACTGGAATACATCCATTCATATTATATGCCATACATTCATTATGCAATGAGACTCAACATATGCGGTACCGACTATTCTTGAACATACAGTTCAAGCTCACCGATCAACTCCAGATACGGCTACTAAGCTCACTAGTCCCACTCATTTGAGATCTAATGACTCACTCACTAATTCCTCACCATGGGAATTAGCTACAGCCCCAAAGGCTAGACTATGCACACTAATTATCTAGTATGCAAACATCAACAACAATTCCATAACAATTCACTCACTAATTCCTCACCATGGGAATTAGCTACAGCCCCACAGGCTATGCCATGCATGCTAATCATCTAGCAAATGCAGCATCAACAACAATCCGCAATGGACCTGTGCTCACACTCGAAGCCATACAACAGTCCATTCACAATTACATGCATAATATATACATTCACAACAACATGCATATCATCATACATCATCAATATTTTATCACATAAGCATATCAGATCATGCCAAACAACAACCACAGTATTAGTACACTCTACTAATACCTATACTACTCAAAGCCACGGGAAATGATCCCTAATATGTAATACATCAGCTGAATTGCAACACCCAGCCTAGACAACCAAAAACTGCACAACAACAGCACAGAAAATTCACAATTCTGCCCATACGCGTATTGCCTATGCCCATACGCGTATTGCCCACGCCTGACCAAATCCATACGCGTATTGGCCATTCCCATACGCGTATGCTATGCGTATCGCTTCCCCATACGCGTACCACCAGAGACCATTTCACGTTCAAAATATCATCTTTGTCACCCATACGCGTAAGGCCTCATCCATACGCGTACCAGCCATCTCATACGCGTATTGCCTAGTGCCATACGCGTATGACCAGAAACCAGAACTCTCAGATCTGCAATGGCTTTCTCTGCTACGGGATCTATCCAATCCAACCTTTCACAGTCCAAATTACACAAAATAATCGTCCATATCATCTACACGAATCATATCTTATTCGTCTTCACCAATCCTAACATTATTACATATAAGTTCTACGAATTCCTTCGATAAAAATCCCAATTTCGTTCATCCCAAAAATTCAACAGATTTCCAGCATACAACAATCTAATCAGAGGTAAAACAATGGTCTATCACTACCCATGACATATTATCATATAATACCCGTTAACCGACGATAAACCCCCCTTACCTGAGTAAATCCGGCAATTCTGCAACTTCAAGCTCTTCCTCTTCTCTTGCTCTGCCTTTTGCCCTTTTTCCTCTTTCAACCGTTTCTCTCTGTTTTCCTTTTCACGTGCAACCCTTTTTACCAAAAATGGGACTTTTTATTATTCCAACTTATTTTATTCCAAATAAACAATTATCCCAATAATTATTATTCCAAAATAATAATAATAATAATAATTCAATTATCTAATTAAATTAATAAATATCTTATTAACTTAATTTAAATAATTATTATATTATTATCGGGGTGTTACAACTCTCCCCCACTAAAAGAGTTTTCGTCCTCGAAAACATACCTCAAGCGAACAACTCCGGATAAGACTCCTTCATCTGACTCTCAAGTTCCCAAGTCACATTGCCACCTGCTGGTCCTCCCCAAGCTACCTTCACCAAGGCGATCTCTTTACCCCGCAATTGCTTCAACTCTCGATCCTCGATTCTCATAGGTGATGTTTCAACAGTCAGGTTATCTCTCACCTGTACATCATCTACTTGGACTACATGTGACGGATCATGAATGTACCTCCTCAACTGAGACACATGAAAAACCTCATGCAAGTTCGCAAGCGACGGCGGTAAAGCGATACGATAGGCTACCTCTCCTATCCTCTCCAAAATCTGATAAGGACCAATAAAACGAGGTGTCAACTTCTTCGACTTCAAAGCTCGACCAACACCAGTTATCGGAGTAACACGAAGAAACACATGATCTCCCCCTTGGAACTCAAGTGACTTCCTTCTCTTATCATGATAACTCTTCTGACGACTCTGAGCAATTCTCATCTTCTCCTGAATCATCTTAATCTTTTCTGTAGTCTGTTGAACAATCTCCGGTCCAACCACAGCACTCTCACCGGACTCATACCAACATAACGGTGTCCGACATCTCCTACCATACAAAGCCTCAAACGGTGCCATACCAATACTCGAATGAAAACTATTGTTGTAGGTAAATTCAATCAAAGGTAAATAACAATCCCAAGCACCTCCCTTTTCCAAAACACAAGCTCTCAAAAGATCCTCTAATGACTGAATCGTCCTCTCAGTCTGACCATCAGTCTGCGGATGATATGCAGAACTCAATCTCAGCTTAGTTCCCAAAGCTCTCTGCAAACCTTCCCAAAATTTCGATGTAAATCTAGGATCTCTGTCCGACACAATACTCGACGGAATACCATGCAAACTTACGATCTTCTCAATATACAACTCGGCTAATCTCTCTAACGGATAATCCATTCTGATCGGAATGAAATGAGCCGACTTCGTCAATCTATCAACAATTACCCATATAGCCTCAAAATTCTTACTTGTCCTCGGCAAACCAGAAACAAAATCCATACTGATACTATCCCACTTCCACTCTGGAATAGCCAACGGTTGCATTAGCCCAGACGGCTTCTGATGCTCAATCTTTGACTTCTGACAAGTCAAACAGGAATAAACAAAACTCGCAATTTCTCTTTTCATTCCCGGCCACCAAAATAACTTCTTCAAATCATGATACATTTTCGTAGCTCCAGGATGAATACTCAAGCCACTACGATGTCCTTCCTCAAGAATACTCTTCTTAAGTTCAGTAACATCCGGAATACACACCCGATTACCAAATTTCAAAACACCATTCTCGTCAACTCTGAATTCACCACCTTGACCTTGATTCACTAGAGTCAACTTGTCAACCAAAAGCATATCGGATTTCTGACCCTCTCTAATCTCATCCAAAATACCACTTGTTAACTTCAGCATACCCAATTTAACACTATTGTGAGTACTCTCACACACCAAACTCAAGTCTCTAAACTGCTCAATCAAGTCCAATTCCTTAACCATTAACATAGACATATGCAATGATTTCCGACTCAATGCATCAGCTACTACGTTTGCTTTACCCGGATGGTAATTCAAACCAAAATCATAATCCTTCAAGAATTCTAACCATCTCCTTTGTCTCATATTCAGCTCTTTCTGATCAAACAAATACTTTAAACTCTTATGGTCACTGAAAACCTCAAATCTTGATCCATACAAATAATGCCTCCACAACTTCAGAACAAATACCACGGCTGCCAACTCTAAATCGTGCATCGGATAGTTCTTCTCATGAACTCTCAGTTGTCTCGAAGCATAAGCTATAACCTGCTTATTCTGCATCAACACACCACCTAAACCCAACAATGAAGCATCACAATAAACCTCGATTAGTTCCGACGAACTCGGTAATATCAGGATAGGAGCAGTAGTCAACCTTTTCTTTAACTCTTGGAAACCTTCTTCACATTTCGAGTCCCAAACAAAAGCTTGCCCCTTTCTAGTCAACATCGTCAACGGTAACGCCAACTTGGAAAATCCCTCAATGAATTTTCTATAATAACCTGCAAGTCCAAGAAAACTCCTTATCTCAGAAACTGACTTCGGAGCTTCCCACTTAGACACCGCTTCTATCTTAGAAGGATCAACAGCAACACCACCTCTTGAAATTACATGACCAAGAAAACTAACTTCTTCCAACCAAAATTCACACTTAGACAGTTTAGCAAATAACTTCTTTTCTCGGAGAACTTCTAAAACCACTCTCAAATGCTCAGCATGCTCTTCTTCAGATTTCGAATACACCAAAATGTCATCAATAAACACTACCACAAACTTGTCTAGGTACGGATGGAAAATCCTATTCATATACTCCATAAATACTCCAGGCGCATTAGTCACACCAAAAGGCATCACAGAATACTCATAATGTCCATACCTTGTTCTGAAAGCAGTCTTCTGAATATCCTCAGTTTTCACACGTATCTGATGATACCCAGACCTCAAATCTATCTTGCTGAACACACTCGCACCAACCAATTGATCCATCAAATCATCAATCCTCGGCAAAGGATACCGATTCTTGATCGTCACTTTATTCAGTTGCCTGTAGTCCACACACAACCTCATAGTACCTTCTTTCTTCTTAACCAATAACACTGGTGCACCCCACGGTGACACACTCGGACGAATAAATTTCTTATCCAACAAATCTTCCAACTGACTCTTCAATTCAGCTAACTCAACAGCAGACATACGATATGGAGCCATCGATATCGGTCTAGTACCAGGTACCAAATCAATCGAGAACTCAACTTCACGCTCTGGCGGCAATTCATTCACTTCTTCAGGAAACACATCAGGAAAATCACACACCACAGCCAGGTCACAAATCACCAGTTTATCTTTAGCTTCCATAGTCGCTAACAGCATAAACAACTCTGCCCCGTCAGCTACTTCCTCATTCACCTGCCTTGCTGATAGAAACAAACTCTTTCCTTCTTCAATCTCAGGAAAAATCACAGTCTTATCAAAACAATTGATATAGACTCGGTTAAACACCAACCAGTTCATTCCCAAGATAACATCAATCTGCACTAGTGGAAGACACACAAGGTCTATCCCAAAATCTCTACCAAAAATACTCAAAGGACAGTTTAAACAAACTGACGTAGTAGTCACTGAACCCTTCGTAGGAGTATCAATCACCATACTTCCAAGCATCTTAGATATCTCTAACTTAAGTTTCACAGCACAATCCAAAGATATAAAGGAATGAGTAGCACCGGTGTCAATAATAGCTACAAGAGGAAAGCCATTAATATAACACGTACCTCGGATCAAACGACCATCTGCAGAAGTCTCAGAACCCGATAAAGCAAAGACCTTGCCTCCTGACTGATTCTCTTTCTTCGGCTTAGGACACTGTGGACTGATATGACCCAACTCTCCACAGTTGAAACAAGTCACAGTCTTCAACCGACACTCTGCAGCCAAATGACCACCTTTTCCACACTTGAAACACTTCATCTCAGCACTGGTGCACTCATGAACACGATGTCCAGCTCGACCACATCTGTAACACTTAACAGGAGCACTAGAGTCTCCCCCACTAGGTCTCTTCATCCCACTCTGCCTCTGGAAACCTTTGCCAGCTGCATACGGTTTCCCACGATCAATCTGATTCTTACCTTTCCTATCAACCCTTTGCTGATAGCTCTCTGCTCTAGCCTTGGAATCCTGTTCGAAAATCCTGCAACAATCAACCAAATCAGAAAACACCCTGATCCGCTGATACCCAATCGCCTGCTTGATCTCGGGACGCAACCCGTTCTCAAACTTCACGCATTTGGAAAATTCCCCAGTAGCCTCACTATAGGGAGTATAATATTTTGACAGTTCTGTGAACTTAGCAGCATACTCAGTAACAGACCGGTTACCCTGCTTCAATTCCAAGAATTCTATTTCTTTCTTCCCTCTGACATCCTCTGGAAAGTACTTCCTCAGAAATCTCTCTCTGAACACTGCCCAAGTAATCTCAGCATTCCCAGCAGTTTCCAACTCAGTGCGGGTAGCAACCCACCAATCATCAGCTTCCTCTGACAGCATATGCGTATCGAACCTGACCTTCTGGTTATCGGCACACTCAGTTACTCGGAAGATTCTCTCGATCTCCTTCAACCACTTCTGAGCACCATCTGGATCGTATGCTCCCTTGAACATTGGAGGATTGTTCTTCTGGAACTCACTCAGTTGACGAGCAGCTCCCATTCCCATAACATTCGGATTTCCTCCAAGTACTCCAGCTAGCATACCCAGAGCCTCAGCAATTGCAGCATCATCTCTACCTCTTCCAGCCATCTCTATTCTGAAAACCCAACAAGCCAAACAATAAGTACTGATAGGGTTACACAACACCTATCCCGTACAGGGGAAACAGAATAATTACGACTCGACTCGACCGACTATGCTCTGATACCACTAATGTAACACCCTTCTAAATACCCCAAAATATTTAATTAAAATAATAACATATTAATCAGAGTAATTATGCCCCGAAGGGTGTCACACAATCATTTCACAACAATTATCAAAATATCCTGTCATGCTCATTTGTTAAATCAAAATAAGACTCTTTTGCATAATTCACAGCGGGTACAAAACATCGACATTCAAATCATGTACTACATTACATGTAAAGTTGAATCAACAGCTAAATTAAAACATAGTCAAACATTCCCTCCCGATGTTACATCTACCAGAGCATGACCCACTAAGGACGACACTAGACTCCATAGCACTAGCTTCTACTCAACTCACTGCTCGTTACCTGAAAAATAGATGTAAGGGTGAGCTTCTCAATCAATATAATAAGCATTATACAACATTATGTAATGTTAAGTAAATACGCATTTGTTCACCCTAACCAGACTACACACTCAGCAACGGCAGTACCAACTCAACATCATACCCAACAATAACATATATCATATGTATAATCTCAAACCATACTCAATCATCAACAACACAACACATAATAACCATATAATACTGGAATACATCCATTCATATTATATGCCATACATTCATTATGCAATGAGACTCAACATATGCGGTACCGACTATTCTTGAACATACAGTTCAAGCTCACCGATCAACTCCAGATACGGCTACTAAGCTCACTAGTCCCACTCATTTGAGATCTAATGACTCACTCACTAATTCCTCACCATGGGAATTAGCTACAGCCCCAAAGGCTAGACTATGCACACTAATTATCTAGTATGCAAACATCAACAACAATTCCATAACAATTCACTCACTAATTCCTCACCATGGGAATTAGCTACAGCCCCACAGGCTATGCCATGCATGCTAATCATCTAGCAAATGCAGCATCAACAACAATCCGCAATGGACCTGTGCTCACACTCGAAGCCATACAACAGTCCATTCACAATTACATGCATAATATATACATTCACAACAACATGCATATCATCATACATCATCAATATTTTATCACATAAGCATATCAGATCATGCCAAACAACAACCACAGTATTAGTACACTCTACTAATACCTATACTACTCAAAGCCACGGGAAATGATCCCTAATATGTAATACATCAGCTGAATTGCAACACCCAGCCTAGACAACCAAAAACTGCACAACAACAGCACAGAAAATTCACAATTCTGCCCATACGCGTATTGCCTATGCCCATACGCGTATTGCCCACGCCTGACCAAATCCATACGCGTATTGGCCATTCCCATACGCGTATGCTATGCGTATCGCTTCCCCATACGCGTACCACCAGAGACCATTTCACGTTCAAAATATCATCTTTGTCACCCATACGCGTAAGGCCTCATCCATACGCGTACCAGCCATCTCATACGCGTATTGCCTAGTGCCATACGCGTATGACCAGAAACCAGAACTCTCAGATCTGCAATGGCTTTCTCTGCTACGGGATCTATCCAATCCAACCTTTCACAGTCCAAATTACACAAAATAATCGTCCATATCATCTACACGAATCATATCTTATTCGTCTTCACCAATCCTAACATTATTACATATAAGTTCTACGAATTCCTTCGATAAAAATCCCAATTTCGTTCATCCCAAAAATTCAACAGATTTCCAGCATACAACAATCTAATCAGAGGTAAAACAATGGTCTATCACTACCCATGACATATTATCATATAATACCCGTTAACCGACGATAAACCCCCCTTACCTGAGTAAATCCGGCAATTCTGCAACTTCAAGCTCTTCCTCTTCTCTTGCTCTGCCTTTTGCCCTTTTTCCTCTTTCAACCGTTTCTCTCTGTTTTCCTTTTCACGTGCAACCCTTTTTACCAAAAATGGGACTTTTTATTATTCCAACTTATTTTATTCCAAATAAACAATTATCCCAATAATTATTATTCCAAAATAATAATAATAATAATAATTCAATTATCTAATTAAATTAATAAATATCTTATTAACTTAATTTAAATAATTATTATATTATTATCGGGGTGTTACAGTCAACACGACGAGACAGGTAGGAAAGAGCATGCCATCTACTACCTGAGTAAGAAATTCACAGATTGCGAGTCGAGATACTCAATGCTTGAAAAAACATGTTGTGCACTTACATGGGCTGCTAAGCGATTGAGACAATACATGTTGTCTCACACAACCTTACTGATCTCCAAAATGGATCCAGTCAAGTATATATTTGAGAAGCCAGCTCTCACCGGAAGAGTTGCTCGTTGGCAAATGGTACTGACAGAGTACCACATCCAGTATACTTCCCAGAAAGCCATCAAGGGGAGTATTCTGTTAGACTATCTTGCTCAATAGCCGGTTGAAGATTATGAGCCGATGAAGTTTGATTTTCCAGATGAAGACATCATGTTCCTCAAGATGAAAGACTGTGAAAAGCCAGTTGTTGAAGAGGGACCTGATCCAGACGAAAAGTGGACTTTAATGTTTGATGGGGCCGTCAACGCCAGAGGAAGTGGAATTGGTGTTGTCATTACAACTCCGAAAGGTGCCCACATGCCTTTCACCGCTCGTCTGACTTTTGAGTGCACCAATAATGAAGCTGAGTATGAAGCCTGTATCTTGGGTATTGAGCAAGCCATTGATTTGAGAATCAAGACTCTGGACATCTTCGGAGATTCGGCTCTAGTGATCAATCAAGTGAATGGTGATTGGAATACTCTCCAGCCCAATCTGGTCCCTTACAGAGATTACACGAGGAGATTGTTGACTTTCTTCACAACAGTAAAGTTGTATCATATACCTCGGGATGAGAATCAGATGGCAGATGCTCTTGCCACTCTATCCTCCATGATCAAGGTGACTCGGTGGAACCATGTTCCCAGGATTGATGTTATGCGCCTTGATAGGGCCGCATATGTGTTTGCTGCTGAAGTGGTAGTTGATGACAAGCCCTGGTATCACAACATCAAGTGTTTTCTGAAGAATCAAGAGTACCCTGCAGGGGCATCCAACAATGATAGAAAGACTTTGAGAAGATTGGCAGGCAGTTTCTTCTTGAACAAAGACGATGTTCTGTATAAGAGGAACTTCAACATGGTTTTGCTCAGATGCGTGGATAGACACGAAGCAGACATGTTAATGCAGGAAGTTCATGAAGGCTCCTTCGGTACTCATGTCGGCGGACATGCAATGGCTAAGAAATTGTTGAGAGCGGGATATTACTGGATGACCATGGAATCTGATTGTTTCAAATATGCTCGAAAGTGTCATAAATGCCAGATTTATGCTGATAAGATACATGTGCCCGCCAAATCCTTTGAATGTGATGTCTTCGTCGTAGCCTTTTGCTATGTGGGGCATCAATATGATTGGAAAGATTGAGCCGACTTCTTCCAATGGGCATCGCTTCATCCTTGTTGCCATCGACTATTTCACCAAGTGGGTCGAAGCAGCGTCACTTGCGAAGGTCACCAGACATGTGGTTGCTCGATTCATCAAGAAAGAAATCATTTGTCACTATGGGATTCCCGAAAGAATCATTACTGATAATGGTTCTAAGCTCAACAGCAAAATGATGAAGGAGTTGTGCTAGAACTTCAACATTCAGCATCACAACTCTTCCCCTTACCGCCCTAAGATGAACGGTGTTGTTGAAGCGGCAAATAAGAACATAAAGAAGATTGTGCAGAAGATGGTTGTTACGTACAGAGATTGGCATGAGATGTTACCCTTCGCCTTGCATGGGTACCGTACTTCAGTACGTACATCGATCGGGGCAACCCCTTACTCCCTTGTGTATGGTATGGAAGCAGTCCTACCTGTTGAAGTGGAGATTCCTTCTCTAAGAGTCCTGTTGGATGTCAAGTTAGACGAAGCTGAATGGATTCGGACAAGGTTCAATAAGTTGAGTCTTATCGAAGAGAAGCGAATGGCAGCCATTTGTCATGGGCAGTTGTATCAAAGTCGGATGAAGAGAGCCTTTGATCAGAAAGTGCATCCTCGATGCTTCCAGGTCGGAGATTTGGTGTTGAAAAGGATCCTTCCTCCTCAGACAGATCACAGGGGCAAGTGGACTCCTAACTATGATGGACCGTATATTGTCACCAAGGTTTTTGATGGTGGGGCCTTAATGCTTGCAACGATGGATGGTGAAAACTTCACTTCCCCAGTGAACTCAGACGCAGTTAAAAAATACTTCGCATGAAATAGACCCGCTGGACAATAAAAAGAGTAGTCTAGGAAAAAATGGGCATCCCGGCGAACCAAGAAAATGAAAAAGGTTCGGGCAAAAATTAGGGATTAAAAGTGAAAAGATTGTACACCCGGTAAGTTGAAAACCTGAAAAGGCAACTTAGGCAAAAATGGGTATCCCGGTGGATTGAAAACCCGAAAAGGGCGATCCAGGCAAAAGTTAGGGATTAAGCGAATGACTGCGTTCTGAGTAGTTCTGAATCTCATCTCGTGTCAATGACTGGAAACTTTTGAAGGATAAGAAACAGTCCAATCACTCTTTCAGAAAGCTGATCATCTGGAGGATCTTGAAGACGAGCAAGTCATAGCAGAATTGGAACCCAATAGAAATCCATTTCACATTGCCATTAGATTAATGTCTGTTTTTATCTGTTGTGCGATTACCTCTTTCCAGGGATTGCTTCCTGATGTAAATGCCTATTCAGAGGCCATTCAATCAATAAAATCATGTTATTTAGTATATCTCTGTTTTCATTTTCATTTTTCTGTTTTGTTTGCAAAAATGACGTCCGAATTTTTTGATAAACATTGCATCATGGCACATAAGAGCTTTACAGGTACATGCTTAATAAACATTTAAAATTGCTGTAAATTTTAAGTGCTTTGGATCGTCTATTCAGAACAGGTACCCTCGGGGCATTTCCTTAAAATCCCCTGTAGATGATCGTGAATGTTTTCCCCAGTGAAGTCGCCAACACACGAATTCGGTATCTTATCCCTGCATAGCTGATCAGAGCATTAGATTCTTCAATCCCCAGCAGGTTCTCACCACTGTACCTCCCCCCAAGCGGTGGTTTCAGATTATACACTCCCCAGTAGAGTTGACAGTGTCAGACTATATACCCCCAGCGGAGTTGACAGTGCCAGACTGTATCTTCCCAGCAGAAGCGGCTGCTCCTCAGAGTTCGAGGTCAGATCGATAATCCTAATGCCAGATCCATGGTTTCTTTCCTTGAAGCAGAACCTCGGTATCGTATCGGTGTTTGCTTCCCCTGCTGAGTCATCTCTCGCAGATCGTGGTTGCCAGAACCACTATCGCTTTCCCCAACAGCAGGTTTTCAGTGCCGTTCTCTCCCCAGTCAGAATCTCGGTATTTCGTCATTGCTAGAACACCGTGTGGCGGGTCATTTCCCCACAGAATTCTTCGTGCTTTGCATCTCCAGCAGCCTTGCCAGGGTCCAGAAGATGGTGATCATTTCCCCAGTAGATCCCCTTGCCTCAGCTTGGCATTCTACCCAGCATTTCGCATCCCTGCATGTAGAATCATATTGCATTGCATCCTCCCAAATCGCGTAGCATTTCCATTTTCATGGAGCATTACGCCATTGAAAAATTCAAACATACGCATGTAAGCATAAAACATTCTCGGTATCCCAAGTGATAAGCCAGAAGTTGTTTCCAGTACTCAGACTGAAGATTGTTCATGACTTACCTTTGTTATCCCCAGCAAGTGTCATTGGCCCATGCGCCGCCTTTATTATCGTTCCCTATTTCTGCCGATGCTGACAGGCATGAAGTTTCCGGTATTTAGACCGAAGTGGCGTTCAGGCCAGTTTTCCGATGTTCAGATCGAAGAAGTTTCCGACGTTCAGGTCGATGCAACTTGTGGCGTTCAGGCCAATTTTCCGACGTTCAGATCGGAGAAGTTTCCGACGTTCAGGTCGATGCAACTTGTGGCATTCAGGCCAATTCTCCGATGTTCAGATCGAAGAAGTTTCCGAAGTTCAGGTCGACGTAACTTGTGGCATTCAGGCCAATTTTCCGATGTTCAGATCGAAGAAGTTTCCGACGTTCAAGTCGACGCAACTTGTGGCATTCAGGCCAGCCTCTCGGTGTTCAGACCGATATTAATAATCTCATATCTCCCGATGTTCAGATCGAAGTCATTTCCAGTATTCAGACTGATGAGCGGCATTCATGCCATGGTTATTTATGTGTTACCATTTATTTGGTATCCAGGTTAACATTCTTTTTCGGTATTCAGACTGATGAGCGGCATTTAGGCCATGGTTATTTCTGTGTTACCATTTATTTTGGTATCCAGGTTAACATTCTTTTTCGGTATTCAGACTGATAAACGACATTCAGGCCATGGTTATTTCTGTGTTACCATTTATTTTGGTATCCAGGTTAACATTCTTTTTCGGTATTCAGACTGGCTCTCACCGTACCAGACAGATTCTTCTTTCAAGACCACCTCTTTGCCGATTCTGACAGACATTGTTACTTCACTTCACTTCAGTGCAAATTTTCGGGCTTTTATTGTATTCAATCCCTTGATACCTCGAAAGCACGAAAGCCGCTGCTATCTTCTTTCCAGGTCTCCAGTTGATTGAATAGGGGCAGCTGTAATACCCCAAAATTTACCCTTCATTTTTCCTGGAAGCATACGCTTTACACCTCATGCATGCATTCATTTTTAGGTCATTTAGCATTTGCATTCCATCATGGCAATCGGAACCGGATCCAAGAAGCTTGAACATCATCCAGGATACTTTGTGGGCTCTATTTAGATGATCAGTCAACACAAGGGAAAGACTTGAGTTACTTCCAACAGGGGTCTATTCGTCAGTCAAAACGTTAATCTTGAAGGAGCAAAGGTTTGTTCATGAGCTGTCATTCTCGCTAGGCGAAGCCCACGTGTTTTAATAATAAAAAACAAAAAAAAACAAAAAAACAAAAACAAAAACAAAAAAAAACAAAAAAACAAAAAAACAAAAACAAAAAATCTTGGACTTGGACCTCTCTCATTTGAGCCCACAGGTCCACAAAAATCAGGTTATAAATTCAGAGTTTCAGTGAAACAAAATTCATTCTATTCCTACTACCCTGTCTGGGAAAAAGATAGTGAGAGAAGAACCCTGGGGAAAAAGATAGTGAGAGAAGAGCTAACAGAGTTCAGAGCAACCTCCAGACAACTCTGAAAGGTTCATTCTGACTCACACACTTTCAGCTCAAGCAAACCCTAACATTGGCTTGCAAATCCAGCCGTGCCATTTGATTTCAACCGATCTCTCCAATCAGGTTTGCCCTTATTCCCATTACCTTTGTGCTTTGAAGTCGAATACTCTGAATGTTTGAGGTATGATGGATGAATTTCATTAGGTTTTCGCCCACGGGTTCATAATTATGTATGAATGTATAAATAATGCCTTGAATGCTTAATCGTTTAATTTCTGAAGTGTATGCCACAGGGTTTGAGGTTTCTGAAACCATACTGTTATCCATGAAAAACCATATTGTTTTGCTCTAATCTGACTTACGTTTGTCATAGCATGTTTTCTCCTAATCCTTATCTTGTTTCACTAACCCTTTTGTTGAGTTTTTGTGAAGGCTCACATGACTTTTGCAGGGATAGCTCGCTGGATATTCCACTTTGCTTGTGGGATACCATTTGGGAGATTTATTCTGATTGCCTTGTTGGCACATTTACTTTATACATGTTTGTTTTGTATGTGTTCGTATCCCCGCAGGTAGCGCGGTTCCTTCGTCAATGACTGCCTTTTTGCATGAGCATCCCAAACCCTAACCCTTCATTGATTTTTCTTCTCCTAAACACACGTTTACTCCTTCTACTACAGGTGAGTAAGTCTCCAAAGGTCGAGCATCCGGTAGATTGCGTAGTAACGTCGTCCGCCCCCAAAACATAATCCTTAACCCCGTAGTTAGCCGAACTACAGCTTGCTCTGATTCTCATTCCAGATGAGATACGTAGGCATAAGACGCGATGTCTTAGCGAGCACACATCCCCCAAACCCATAGGTCAGCCGAGCTACGAAGACTCTGATTCTCATATTCATATGAGATACGTATGCAGTGGATGTGACATCCGCGCGAGTCATTTTCATTTAACCCCTTTTTTAGTAAACAGCACAAGAACTCACACCCTTTAGACAAGAACTACAAAAGTGGATCCCGTAGAGTACTACGGATGCGTAGGGGTGCTAATACCTTCCCTTCGCATAACCGACTCCCGAACCCAAGATTTGGTTGTGAGACCTTGCCTTTTCCTTTCCTCTTTTCAGGTTTACTTCGAGCGTTTCTTTTCCCTCCTTTGGGATAAATAACGCACGATGGCGACTCTTCTGTCATTTTCTTTTGCCGGTTGTTTTTTCGCACATTGTATTTTTTAGGTTGCGAAAGATAATGAGTGAGAATGGAGCATTCCTACCCTTACTCTGATTATTTTGGATGCAAGACACTTGGCTTGTTGTCTAGAATAATCACCTCTGCCCATAGACTTTAGTATAATATAATCACAAACACTCATTTCATAAAACCCTTATTCAAGGTAAAAATAATACAACTCATCAAACTCATTGTTGTGCCTTAGGGAATCATCCCGAAAATCCTTTTTTCAAAGGTAAAATCAACCAACACACAAACATTTTCTACTCCGAACTACGGAGCTCTGATTCCTCATCCCTGAATGAGTGATACGTAGGCACAAGGGCCCCAATCCTTGGCGAGCACTATAATAACAAAAAAGCACCCCCTTTTTTCACATATTCTTTTGAAAATAAAACAATGATAGATAAATCCCATGTATGTAAAACAACCCAAATGGTTCCCATGAAGTACCATGGACGTAAGGGGTGTTAATACTTTCCCCTTACGTAACCGACTTCCGAACCCAAATCTCGGTTGCAAGACTGATTCCTTATTCTCTTTTAGCGCTTCCTGTACGCGTCTCCTTTCCGAGGGTTTTATCGACTATTTCCCCTCTCCTCTCCGATAGATTTAAACTAAATAAAATTCGGTGGCGACTCTTCTGACTTTTCCTCTCTTTGGCATCTCTTTAGTCTCGGTCTCATTATCGTGAAATCCCGGTAGCGACACCAACGATCTCTATTTGTTCTTCAAGATTGACCCTCCAGAAGTGGTAGCTTACTATCTACAAGATCTTGCTAACCAAGGGGTGGACATCTCTGAGTTCTCAGTGGACTGGCTACCTGAGCATCCATCAAACTTCATGAAGAGGATGCGAGAGCCCTCTGAGAATTCCAAGAAGGCGAAAAAGGCAAAGGTGGGAGAAACTTCTGGGTCAAGATCTCTAGTCCATCTAGCTGACTCTCCAAGTAAGTCTATACCTCCTTCCCGCTCTGTAAAACTTAAGCCTATTGCTTATTCTCTTCCCCAAACCACTCACATATACACCTCATTCGAAACACCCCCCTCAACCACCAAACCTCTAATCCACCATCTCTCAAATTTAACCTTGCAACCACCACACTACCCGTTTCTGAAGCAGCAATGTTGAACGAAACTACCTCACCATCATCATCCTCACCTTCATCCCCACCATACTATGTCCTTTCCTCTGACACCGAACCCTCTGACCCCCAATCCCCCACTCTAGCTCAGCTTCAAGCTCGTGCTCTAGCCTCTCAACAGCCATCACAACCTGAACCTGAACCAGAAGTCACTTCTGCACCCCCTAAACAACAAAATCCAACTACATCTGAACAACCACAAACACCACCACCTGCACAACAACCTAATCCACCTCCTGAACAACCTATACCCTCACCATCTGAACCTCAACCAAATCCACAACCTGAACAAACAACATCATCTCCCTTTGTTATTCCCCCACCACAAACCTTTGTTGCCATCATCACTCTTATTCTAAATACAAATGACACCAACCAAACTCCACATTCCTCCCCAGCCTCTAACTTTGAACCAGAAACTGTCTTCCCCTTCTTAGAAGAAACATAACGAGTTTTGCAGAGTCTTCAGTGGAGAAGATCAAATCTTTGTCTATCAACTCTGGCATCAGTGGTGATCCCTCTGCAGTAAGGATCCACTAGAACAGAGTGATCAGATGGATGACCTCTGAAGCCTTCAAATTGAAAGGCCTCTCTGAACAAGTCCATAACGACTTCATCAAAGATGCTGGTATAAGGCTCCAAGCTCACTTGGCCAGAGAGGATGAGGAAAAGGCTAGGAAGGAAGCAGAAGAGAAAGCTCGCCTGGAAGAAGAGCAGAGGATCAGAGAAGCTGAAGAAAAGGTTGTTGCTGAAGTTGTGATTGCTGCTGAGGCTGAGGCAAAAGCAAAAGTCGACGTTGAAGAAGTAGCACGCATTGCTGCAGAGGAAGCTGCCAAGGCCAGGGCTGATGCTTTGACTCAGGAGGAGCAATCTAACTTTGGTTTTGCCCCTCTGGTCTTAAATTCTCTAGAGGAATTGCAAAAGGAACAACAAGTGGTACGAGCTAGGTTGGATCACTAGGATTCTGTCAACACCAACATTCAGAACCTGTTGACTCAGCTGCTCCAAAGGATGCCTCCGCCCCCAAACCCTTAGGCACTTAGGCTCTTTGTTTGTTGCTTTTTCTTCTAATGTTTTTTAATGCTTTCTGATTTATGCTTTCTTTGCTGCCTATCTGTACCTGTTTTCTCTGTTATATGAATATCCGTTCTTGCCTATTTTTTTCTAAGTCTTTTTGATTCTGACAAAAAGGGGTAGAACTAAAAACAGCTCTGATGAAAACATATCTAAAACCTCTCAAGGCACTGCAAACATAAATAAATATTAATAACTTATGACAACTAAAGTTATGCAGGAAACTAGCTAAGGTACAAAACCAACTCCACAAAAGGAAGGTCCGGTAAGAACTTTTGTTAAATTTGATGATCTAACTCAGGGGGAGTTCATTCCTTTTATCTGTTTTTGAGATATTACGTACTATTTCATCACTATTCTGACTTGTTTTGTCATCATCAAAAAGGGGGAGATTGTAAGAACAAATTTAGTTCCACAATGAATCTCTAAGATTTTGATGATAACAAAGGATGAAATAAAAATGGTACCCTAACGAAATTTTTCTAAGTGTGCAAGACTCTTACCAAAACAATCAGATAGACAGTCATCATATACAAAATCAAGCGCTAAGATACCACTCAGAAGATACGTGACCAGAAGACTTTGACTCTAATCTAACACAGGTGCTAGAAAAACTAAAGAAGTCAGAAACTCTGAGAGAAAAGAATGAATCCAGACTCTGAAGACATACGCTCTGAAGAAGTCAAATAAAGAGAAACTCTGATGAAGTCGGATACAAGCATCCTCTGCAGACGAATATTGTTAAATAAAGACTCTGACTACAGGATTCGCTGACTCAAGGAAACTTAACATTGAAGAATATTGCCTTTGGAAAGAAACTATCTTTAGAAAGAAGTTATTGTGTCCCATTACTGCTTTGGAAAGAACAAGGAGAGTAATGCCATTAATCATTCTTCAATGACCAAGATTCTGTCATTAACATCACCCAACGGTCCTCTCATTCTCCTATAAAAAGGATGGAACGCTTCACAAGAAATACACTTGAGACACACGAGAATACATTTCTTCCATTACTTTATTTTCACTCTCTCACGAGTTGCTGCTCTAACGTGAAAACATTTCTTGCTCTTATGTTCTGTAATATTTGCTTATTGTTAGAAGCACTGTTCATTACTAATCATATCATTGCTAAGATATTTCCTCAAGTGACTCTGTGTAGTCTGAATACTTGATAGGGTTAAGGGATTATTTCTCTTAGATGGTTGTTTGTGTAATCTTTCAAGATTAGTGGATTAAGTCCTTTTTGAAGGCGAAATCACCTTGGCCGGGTGGACTGGAGTAGCTTTGAATTTCAAGTGAACCAGTATAAAACTCTGTGTTGAATTCTTTTTATTATGCGTGTGTCTAAGTTCTTAAAAAGTTTTATTTTCCAAAACAATTCAAACCCCACTTTCTTGTTTTTCTCTACCTTCAACTCATACCTTCATACCAAGTCACCACATTGCCATGCCATGACAAGCCTGCAGCAGACCAAGGCAAACCCTGTATCAACATGAAACGACACCATCAATAACCTGCTATCAGTTTCAGCAACAATTCCAATCAATTCCATGCCAAATAAATTGCAACCATATTCAAGCAGGCATCAAGCAACATCAAACAACTGTAGTTCACTCCCATTCCAATCCCTTGCAGCAATCACCTGGAATCTTTACCCCTGCTACACAATAACATCATCAAGATACAAAACTCAAACCTTCACATTCAACATGCCACAACATCAATTCACCAAGCAGTCAAAAAAATCCATAGCAAGCAAGTTAGTAGGCAATATCCACCAACAATCAACAAAATGCAAAAATCACAATTTTCACCTATTCACTTTTTTTTACTGAGGTAAATCTACAACAGCCCAAAAAAACAAAACATCCTCAAGCAAAAGGTACAAAAGTGCAGTCTACTTTTTCATAACAAACATGCATTTGGGCAAGCATGATGTTGCACCAACAAAGTCCACTACCCTCTCTCCCTCTCAAGCACTACAAACCCTAGCATTTTCCACTATAAAAAACACACCTTTCATAATGAATAAAGAGGTTTATCAATATCGAGATTGAACACACACCCAAAAAAAATTATGTTTCTTTCTCATTCACCCTCTGAAATAGAAGAAGAAGAAGAAACAAGCATACAGAGATACTAACCTAAAACGCGTGTTGTCATTGTTGCTCTGGTCTTCTTCTTCGGCAACGCAATACCTTGAACCCATAAATTCTTTAAATCAAATTTACTAGAAGAAAGAGCATGCTTCATAGATCATTAACCCTCAACCAATTGCTTGGGCTTGAATAAATTGGGCCTCATTTTCTTTCTCTTCCACGCCACACATTTCCTTTCCATACCCCCTGGCCCATTTTATTTTCTTTTTTTATTATTATTTTAAATCATTTTCAACCTTTTGTTTTTGTTATTTATTTATTTTATTTATTTCATTTCCAACTTTTTTTTAACCAACCATTGATTTTATATATCCTCAATATTTTTATTTTTATTTTTTATTTTTTATCATATATTTGTTTTGACCTTTTTCCCTTTATTATTGATATTTGGTTGATGATAATCTAAAAAATATCATTGATGATTGGTCCTAAGGATGATTAAACCTTCACCCCTTCAAATATGTTGATGAATGATCAACGAATAATTCTTGACACTTTGAGGTGTTGATAGATTGCCCTTAGTTGATCATGTTTGCACCTCTTCGTGTTTAGATGACACCTTTGTGTTGACTTGAGCTTTACTTTCTGATTTCTTTGTGTTTCATTGTTTCTATTGATCACTAACCACTAACCATTTGGAAATTGTTGTGTGACTTGTATCTTATCTGATTTTAATGTGTGATTACCTGGGTGATGAAATCTTTCACACTTTAAATCATTGATAGATGGACTTGAGGTTGATTCAACCTTCTTCGATCCAAATCTATTGATAAATGATCATGAATCATCTTCAATACTTTGCATCAATAATAGGTTATCCCTTGATGCGCCATATTTTGAGTCCTTTGACTTGTGGATAGTTGATCCATAGGTGGTTACCTTGTGCAATTTGACTTCTAACTACTAACCGTTATCATTAACCATTGACTTGTTGACCTAATCTATTTATTTTCATTTATTCTCTTGTTAGTTTACTTTCTTGTTATTTATTTTCAAGTAATTTATTCTCATATCCATCATCATTGTATATATCCCATGCACCTTTATCTTATTGACATGTATTCATTGTCATTGCATAATCAAAAAGAACAAATACATGATAAAATCAAAAAACCAAAACAATTGCATTCATTTGTGACTCAGTGTTGGACTTAGAGGACTCATTAGGACCCTTGCAATTTCATTGTAATAATGGCATTCATGGAAATACCCTATGGAGACATGCTCTTAAGCTCATTATCCACTTGTTAGCATAGGTCGCACACACAAGGCTTTCTCTTGGTCTACCTTACAATGAGACCCATTTATTTCTTGCATTTATTTCCTTGTAAATATCCATTTATCTCACCATTTTAAAATCAATAAGAAATAAATCTTTGATCCAACGTCAAGCGATATTTTCTTAATCAAATTCAAAATACAATAAAAGTATGATTAGAATTGTGTGTCATAAGCCTTAAGTGGTGGAGAATGAGTAAGAATGGAGTTTTCCTACCCTTACTCTGATTATTTTGGACATAATACGCTTGGCTCGTTTGTCTAAAATATTCGCCTCTACCCATAGTCTTTAGTGCAATCCTAATCAACAACAATCTCTTAGAACCATAAAACAAATATCAACTCATCAAACCTTATTTTTGCGTCTTAGGGCATCACTCCGAAAACCCCTTTTCAAGGTAAAAATAACCAACAAACAATCATTTTCTACTCCGAACTACGGAGCTCTGATTCTTCATTCCCCAATGATGATACGCAGGCACAAGGGCCCTAATCCTTGGCGAGCACAATAATAATAATAAACCAACCCTTTCCCTTTTTCCTGATAGTAAGTAAACTTTAATATAAACACCCACACATGTAGACAACTTAGATGGTTCCCATCGAGTAAAATGGATGTGATGGGTGTTAATACCTTCCCCTTGCATAACCGACTCCCGAATCCATATTTGGTTGTAACACCAATCCTTTCCATTTTTCTTATTTATAGGGTTTTATCATTTATTTTCCCTTTCCTCTCATGTAGGAATAAATAAAATTTGGTGGCGACTCTGTGTCAGAACCGTAGTCAGTTTTTCGCGTAGCGACAATTCTTAATGCTTTTTATGTGAGACACTCTTTCAATATGATCTTGGGCATATATGGAATACTGACCATTAGTTTATATGTTGAACCTAGGTCAATTTTTGTACTTATGTTGGTTGAATAGGAATAGGAGACCCCAAGTAGTGGCATAGAGAATTAACGTTATATACATCGCCTAACCCTACTTACGCTGGCGGACTAGGGATAGAAAGCTCCGAGTAGTGGTTAGTGAGTTATTTTGTGAGGGATCGGCTATAACAATTTTTTTAATTTGATGTGGTATTATAGTGATAAGACCATTCATACAAGGCATCAAATATCAATAGTAGAGGAATAAGGGATTCTAGAACACAACCTGACCACTTTCGTGATATTGTTGACTCGTTTATCTACTTTTTGCACTGAATATTGACCCCCCCCCCCCCCTTACTAGTTTTCTATACATTTCACACATTTTTTCTTGCTTGAAGGCAGTCCCTATGGATTCGATCTTTTTATTACTTCGATATTATCGGTACATTTATTGAGAAGTCATCAATTTTTTGGCGCCGTTGTCGGGGACTGTTGATAATTTGAACAAGGTGACGCTTGTGCAACATTTAGTTTTTTTTGTTTTTTATCTTTTTTCAATTGTAAATATTTTCATTTGTTAATATTTTATTTTTGTTTCTTCTTAATTTTTCTTTTCTATTTATTTTTCTTTTTAGTTTCATTTTTTTAATTTTTTTTATCTAGTGTAGTGCTACTAAGGTATGTTTCTTTTTGTTTGTATGCAAGGTCAAGACAATCATACAAGATGACATCTAAGCTACCTTGACGGAGTTTGAAGCTTATTCAAAGAAACTTGCAGCAAAAACGCTCATTCTGGAAAATGCTAGAAATTATTCAGAGCCAAAACCTTACATAAACATTGATCATTCATAGGAAGAGGAGTCATCATCTCAACTTGAAGAAACCTAGACTCAGTTTATAAAGAAGACTCAACTAAATTTTGAGAAAATCAACAGGTATCAAGAAACTGTGCGATGTAACATGGAAAAATCCTTCGAGAATTTAGAGATGCAACATGGTCAAATATCCAATCAATTAGCATTAAAACTTAGATCTAGTGGATATTTCTATGAAAATATATTAGATAGTCCTAGAGATGCGGAATTTGAAAGATAAATCAAACAAGAATGTGAGGTATTCGATGAATGAGGGGTTGAAGAAACCTTGACCCAGTTTATAAAGATTACTCAAATTGATTTTCGGAAAATCAATTGGAAGAAAGAAACCTTGTAAAGGGACATGGAAACATCCTTTAAGAACTTAGTTATACAACTTGGTATAGTAACTAGCCAATTAGCATGAAAATTGAGTTGTAATAGGGAGTTCGATGAGAAAATTTAGATAGTTTCAGAGATAAGGAAATTGAAAGAGAATTCAAACAGGTATATGAGGCTATCGATGAAGTAGGAATTGAAAAAGAGAAAGAAGAATAAAAATGCACACCATCTCATAAAGAAATAGAAGCAAGAATAGAAGAAGTGGATGTGAAAAACATATGTGGGGAAAGAGCAAGAATGCAAGAGGATGATTGTATCATTTTTGAGAAAGATTCAATTTTAATAATTCTTTTAGACTTAGATATTAAACTACAAGATCTTCAACAAAAGAATAGTCATGCACCTAGTAACAAGGCTGATAAAAAAGGAGAAATGGATGAAGTATTAGAAGAGATTTACACCTTGTTCAATACTATCAAACTAAAGAGAATACGGAAGAAAAACCTTCAATTCCTGAAAGTGATGGAATTCCTACCAAACAAAAGAAAGAAGAAAGATGATGTGTTTTTCTTGTCATATATTCCGCCCTAACATAAAAATCGAAAGGTCAAATATAGGGCCTTAAAGAAGCGCTTAATGGGAGGCAACTCATCAGATAAGTTTTCATTTCATTTGTAAAATTTAAATTTCATTTTATTTCAATTAATTTTTTTTGTTTTGAAGCATGTCACATTTAAGAGCAGTAAGACAAAGGCTTGAGAAAGGGATTCAAAGAAGAAAGAGAGACTAAAAACTCTCCCTTAATCCTTTTTTTTCTAATCTTTTTGCACTTTCTAGTGTTGTTGTTGTTGTTGTTATTTTAGGGAATGAGTCCAAAGTGAAGTTGCTCCTCTCGAGCATCAACATCAATCGGACGAGGGCAGAGTGGACCAAATAGAACCAAGACTTCAACAACACCATGTAAAACGTGCAAGACTTTTTCCGCTCCAATGACATGTTAATTTGGAGTTTTCTGAATTTGTATTAATTTCTGCAATTCCCATTTACGTCCAACAAGTTAATCTCTCAAGTTAATATAGAATGTTAGTTACAATACTTGGTTCCCCTTTGTACCAATATATTTATGTTTATCTTTAATAAACAAGTTTGTTGTTGTTGTTTCTTTCAGAATTATAAAATTGAAATTTTAACAAAGAACAGATGAACCATAAGCATCATAAAAAAAGGTGATCATTAGAAAAGTTCCTTGCAGTTTGAAAGTTGATGAAGAAAGGAATAACCAACTACTTTGTACTGAATCTCCAGATACGTCAACTAATAAGGTTTTAGCCAAATATTCCATAGTTTACTTTACCTTCTTATAAGAGTATTCGTACAATTGCTATTTTCTAGAATTTGCATTATTTCTGAATTAATCTATTGGCTTGATAAATACACATTAAGGCGCTTGTTTGTAGTAAACTCTGAGCCTTTTCAAACTAACCCATATATCATGTTTATATCCTTTTCTAACCCCTTTGAGCCTAAGCCCTTTCTTTTGGTGACATAGCCACATCTATTAGCCAATTGACTTGAAAGATTAAATCTTTCCACCCTCTCTTTATAGTTAGGTAGAAAAATTAGTTCCTTGGTCATATGCAAAAGAATAAGTTTGGAGTTGCTCTTGGGAGTGAGCAAAGTTTAAGTTTGGGGTTGGTGTACTAGAGATTTTGGTCAAAAATTCAGAAATAAAAATGAGAAAAATCAAGAAGTCAAAGCAACTTCTTCAAAAAATGAGAAAAGCAATGTTTAGGACCATAAAATGTTAATCTCTAGTACCAAATTAATTAAGAAAGAGTTGATATGAAAAGGAATATGATAAAATAAGGAAAACTAGGTACCTAACTGCAAAGATTTAAGCCCTAATATCCCAAATTATCATACCCTGACATAAGTCAATTATAACCTTGAAAGACCTCCAAAAGTGTGTGTTTAGATGACTTTGATTTATTTTATTAGAAATTTTACAAACTTATGGTAAAATATCTTTGTACATTGATTGTGTGATTACCCTATCAATTCGAGTGAAAATTTAATGAGTTGAGAGATAGGTTGAGTACTTGTTGTGTTGGAAGAACTTTTCCAAATTTGCTCGACTGAAGTCGGGAACTGGAATGATGATCAGGTAACACAATTGGTGATGTTCATTCATTATTATTGTAATTCATTTTTCTGTTAAAATATGCAGTTGTAGTCGAGTTACTTGAAGACAAGCAATGATTCAAGTTTGGGGTTGTGATTACAGTATATCATTGCATATTTTTAGTCGAAGAATCGGAGCAAAATAAGTGGAAGTTGAGCAAAAATGAAGAAGAATGACCAAAGTGTGAGGAAAAATTATCCAAGTGTGAAAATTGTGGACTTAGTGAAAATTGAAGTGAAAAGGAGCAAAAAAGGATGTAGTTTCAGAAATAATCTCGTGCATCATCATACAGCATCACGCGTGCGATAGGGTCATTAAAGTTGCATTGTGTGTGTGATGCAAGGTATCACGCACGCGATAGATACTTTTTCTAGTCTTTTCTAACACGTTCTGGTCCATTCTGACGCCTTTAAAAAAGGATTTTCTGCACTTTCACAAGGGTTACGAAATTGGGAGATCAAGGCACGATTTTGAGAGCACAAGTGGTGATTTTTAGAGCATTTGAAGCCATTGGAGGCCATTACTTCAAGGGATTTCATATGTTATCTTCATCTATCAATTATGGTATTTTTAATTGAACTATGAGTAGTTAAACTCCTCTAGGTTAGGTTTTGTTATGATGAACCTATTTCTGTATTGTTGGATTAATGTTGATTTGACCATTGTATAAACCTTTTGATTTATAATTCCATTCAATTGCTTATTGTTCTTAATGCTTTTTATGTGAGATACTATTTTAATCTGATCTTGGACACATGGGAAATACTGATCATTAGTCTATGTATTAGACCTATGGCAATTGTTGTACTTATGCTGGTTGAATAGGAATAGGAGACTCTGAGTAGTGGCATAGAGAATTAACATTTTATAAATCGTCTAACCCTTCTTACGCTGGAGGACTAAGGATAGAAAGATCCAAGTAGTGGTTAATGAGTTATTTCGTGAGGGATCGGCTATAACGGTTTTATTAATTTGTTGTGTTGTTATAGTGAAAAGACCTTTCATGCAAGGCATCAAATAACAACAGTAGATGAATAGGGGATTCTAGAACACAACCTGACCATTTTCGTGATATTGTTTACTCTTTTATCTACTTTTCACACTGAAACTCAGAAACCCCTCCTTTTTACTAGTTTTCTATACATTACATACATTTTGTCTTGCTTGAAGGAAGTCCATGTGGATTCAATCTTTTTATTACTTCGACTTTATCAGTACACTTGCCGAGAAGTCATCAAGTTTTTGGCGTCGTTACTGGGGATTATTGATAATTTCAACAAGGCAACGTTTGTGCAATTTTTTTTCTTTTTTCAATTGTAAATATTTTAATTTGTAAATATTTTATTTTTGTTTCTATTTAATTTTTCTTTCCTATTTCTTTTTATTTTTAGTTTAACTTTTGTTTATATTTTTTATTAGTGCAGTGCTACTAAAGTATTTTACTTTTTGTTTGTATGCAAGGTCAAGACAATCATGCAAGATGGCATTTATGCTACATTGGTGAAGTTTGAATCTTATTCAAAGGAACTTGCAGCAAAAATGCTCATTTTGGAAAATGCTAGAAATTATTCAGATCCAGAACCTTACATCAACACTGATCATTTATGGGAAGAGGAGTCATCATCTCAACTTGAAGAAACCTTGACTCAATTTATAAATAAGACTCAACTAAATTTCGAGAAAATCAATAGGCATAAAGAAACCGTGTGTCGTAACATGGAAACATCCTTCGAGAATTTAGAGATGTAACTTGGTCAAATACCTAGCCAATTAGCATTAAAACTGAGATCTAGTGGGGATTTCTATGAAAATATATTAGATAGTCCTAGAGATGCAAAATTCAAAGGAGAAGTCAAGAAAGAATGTGAGGTATTCGATGAAGGAAGAGTTGAAGAAACCTTGACTCAGTTCATAAAGGTTACTCAAATCAATTTCCAAAAAATCAACAAGCAGAAAGAAACCTTACAAAGGGATATGGAAGCATCATTCGAGAACTTAGTTATGTAACTTGGTCTAGTATCTAGCCAATTAGCATTAAAACTGAGCTCTAGTGGGGAATTCGATGGAAAAGTTTTAGATAGTCCTAAATATAGGGAAATTGAAAGAGAATTCAAACAAGAATGTGATGTCGTCGATGAAGAAGGACTTGAAAAAGAGAAAGAAGAAGAAATTTACACACCATCTGATAAAGAAATAGAAGCAGGAATAGAAGTAGCGGAGTTGAAAAAAGATATGTGGGACAAGAGCTAGAATGCAAGATGATGGTTGTATCGTTTGGAGGAAGCTTCAATTTCAATAATTCTTTTAGACTTAGATGTCTACAATATCTTCAACAAAATAATAGTCATACACCTAGCAACAAGGCTGATAAAATAGGAGAAATAGATTAAGTATTGGATGAGATTTATGTTTTGTTCGATACTATAAAATTAAAGAGTATATGATAGAAAATCCTTCAATTCCTGAAAGTGATGGAATTCCTGCCAAAAAAAAGGAAGAAGAAGGATGATGTGTTTATCTTGTCATATATGTCGCCCTAACACAAAATTTGAAAGGTCAAGCTTTGGATCTTAAAGAAGCGTTTAATTGGAGGCAACCCATCAGATATGTTTTTAGTTCATTTTTAAAATTTAAATTTCAGTTTACTCTAATTAATTGTTTTTGTTTTGTTGCATGTCACATTTAGGAGCAGTAGGACAAAGGCTTGAGAAAGAGATTAAAAGAAGACATAGAGACTAAAAAATCTCCCTAATCCCTTTTTTTAATCTCTTTTCACTTTCTAGTGTTGTTGTTTTTGTTTCAAGGAATGGGTCCAAAGCGAAGCCACTCCTCTCGAGCATCAGCATCAATCGGACGAGGGCAAAGTGGACCAAACATAACCAAGACTTCAACAACACCATGCAAGACGTGCAATACTTTTTACGCTCTAATGACATGTTCATTTGGATTTTTCTGAATTTGTATTGATTTCTGCGATTCCCTTTCACATTCAACAAGTCAATCTCTTAAGTCAATCTAGAGTATTAGCTACAATACTTGGTTTCTATTTTTACCAATAAATTTATGTTTGTCTTTAATAAACAAGTTTGTTGTTGTTGTTGTCTTTAATAAACAATTTATTTTTGTCAAAGATTCTTGAGAAAGAAACTCCAACCACCACTAGTCTCACCTTCAACCAAAGCGAAGACAATTGAAAAGATATTATTATTTCCATCTTGTGTCACTGCCATAAGTAAAGATCATTTATATTTCCTGTACATCCATGTTCTATCAATTTGAAGAATAGGTAAAACTCAAAATCTTTGATGCATGGTTGATATGCCCAGAAGACTCGATGGAATATTATATTTTCACTAACACAAATTCTGTCTGGCGTAAATTTCGGCAGTGTCTTTGAAATTGAAAAAATTCCCAGAGCATATGTCTTAAGTGCCATCAAATATTGTATGAGTTATATGTACAAATCCTTCAAATTTCCTATACTCGTTCAACAACCTTAGTCCTCACTACCCATGTATTCTCGTATGAGGCAATATAATTGTATTATGTAACGATATGAGAGATTATTGTACTCACCTTCAATGGAGGATCCTTGCTAACAAGAGGCAATATTTCTTGGCATATTATCTGAGAGCTTAGTTTATGATGATCCTGCATCATATTGGTGGTAATTCAAGTGTGAGGTGGATCCATAGAACTTACCTCCCAAGAATCACTTCTCTTCATGTAAGATGCTGCAAGCTAGAACATGCAAAGCACATTATGACACAGAATGAGGTACCTCATCGCATCAGTGTGACATACGAACTAATCGACAGAGTTTTCTATGTGAAACTTTTTTATAGCTATCACACAGTCTTCTTTTATGCAAAACATGTCTCCCATTTTTAATGCTCCATTCGTCTATATATACGGGTTATTAAAGATTCTTGAGGATGACTTATCTTCTTTCAAGTTCAAGTTTATCATGTGCTGAGATGGACAATACACATGGCTTAAAGGCAATGGGTTTTTCTCGTGGTCTACAGAGTCATCATTCACCATATAATCAACATGTGTCTCATATTGTTCTTCTTCATCGTCAACGACATCGACTTCGGTGAGATTGGTATCGTCATATATATCAAAAACTTGTGACTCGTCAACAATCTAAGACAACTGAGATTGTTAAAGTTGTTATATTAAAATATACAACTCAATATTGTTGAGGTTGTTATAGTAAATATACAACTCAATATACAACTAGAATTCTACTTAAATAAAATAAAATTAGTATTTAATATTTTTTCATAATTGTTTTCCCTGTTAATTAATTATAAATTTAATTTTTTTAAAAACTAGTACACATAGTCGCCAGAGCTACTGGGGCCTCCTTTTGGGGCTACAACACATGCGCTAGGTCAATTGGCATATCGGAAGTGCATGATGTAACACCCTACTTTCCGATTCAAATAAATAAATAAATAAAATATAAATAATTAAATCAAGTAGGATGTCACATCCACATAATTTGAAGTTTAAAAGTTTACTTCAACTCATCTAAATCACATTGTTACATCGGAATTAAAAGTATTTTTTGTTCGGCATCCAAAGCCTCACCCAAACATCTAAACAATAGTAGTTTAAAACAACAATCCTTATTATTTAAAAATACGTAACATGAAAAACACATAGGTAAAACAACCCCATAACAAAGCAGCCCCGGTGTTACGTATCAGAGTGACTCCACTAGAAGACCCAACCGATAGCAACATATCATGCACCGTTAACTACTCAGGTACCTAATTTTTTGTACTCCAAAGGAATACAGACACAACAAACAAAAAAGGGGTGAGAAATAAATTAATATAATTAATTGGTGCATAACATGTTAAGGATAGTATTCATGCGTAATGCACCACAATCATTCACAATCCACATTCTCACAACAATTAAACATCGCGCGATATTATGAAAATGCAATGAGACTTCATAACTCGACTCAATGCATGTGGTACAAATTGTTTATGAATGGTTCATCATACGAATCTGATTCCCCCTTTAGAATCCTAAACTTCCCCTTCGAAGTTCCGGATAAGTTTAATGTTCCCCTTCGAACTTAAACTTATCTTCACCAATTCAATAATTTATGAATGCATGGCACGGCAAAAAATGAAACTGACACACTTGTCATTATTCATGTCGTGATCCATAATCGATCATGCAACTACAGTCATGCACAACATAATCCACCCTTCTGGATTATCACAATCACAAGTGAACAAACAATTCAAATGATTCACCATGTCACAACAATTTACTGATACGAACTTCGTTATGATTCATTCTAACACGCGCAAATATTAGAATACATCATGATCCACCACTGATCACTCAATATGCAACTATTATAATAATATGTAGCCCACCCTTCTGGACTACCACTAACGTCATTAACACACATACCAATCATTCGTGACACATAATTAAATCACCGATATGGATTTCGTTCATATCGGTCATATTTTTACACTTTCTTTCACCTACTATAACCCTCTGATAAATCTATTAAAATGATTTTTCCCTGAATCAAAATTGTAGTACTCTCTTTCAGCTAACCAACGCACTAAATCCCACCTTAAAATGTGACACGTGTCAAAAGTTATGACTAAAACCGCACCAAAGGTTTTTTAAAAATGATGTTGTTTGGTAGGACTAAAACAGTACGAAACCAACACATCACAAACCCCAATTTTCATCCTATAAACATCCCTCACAATATTTTCAAGGATTTTCATCATAAATCATGTAACTATATCAATAATTCCTTCACCAAACACTAACACATCATCACTTTATAATTTTCCATAATTTGTTCATCATGTTCATATCCCCAAAACCCTTATTCCATGATCATGACAGAAATATTCGGCAAGCATCATCACATCAAATTCATATAACAATCAAGGATTTATATATAACAATTACAATCTAATCATCTCATCATACAAACATTGCAACCCACCAAGAATTTCAATAAAAAATATGGTAAAGAGTAAACCTAAGAGGGAAGGACCCCTCACTACCCTCTCATGGATATACACCCTTATAAGAATGGTTTTTCTCCTCTTATCTTAGATTGTTAAGCTCCAATTCTTGACAATGGTGATTTTCTTGATCCTCCTAATTTTTCCTCTTCTTCTCTTCCTAACTCTCTTTTTCCCAAGTTTTCACGTATTCTGTAACTTCTTCTCTTCTCACTTCCAATTCCCTTAAAACATCAATTTTCTATTTTTATTTACAATTTAATATTATTATTTTATTAAATCTAAATTAAATATTTATTTTAATATATCATTGTAACAATAATAATTAAAATAAATATTTAAATATTAATTATTACTATTATTTATATAAGTTATTCTAATTAAATAATAGTAACAACCACTACTTCTCCCATCACCCCCATATTTCAATATTTTTGCTCACACATCCCCAACACTTTAAATTCTAATTTCTAAGATTGATGTACTACACTTAAGGGTCTCCCTTAACACAACATAACATCACAAACACACACAAATTGCATAATTATATTATGAAAATAAATAATAAAATTTCGAAGGATTACACATGTGGCATAACAAGTGGCGTCTATGTACAGTTTTTAGTGCAGACGTCATTACCAGGGGAGCCTCCTTTTTGCTATGAATTTTTTTTATTTGAAACGTGGATATTTTGATTAATTGTAAGAAAATATGGTTATTATGATATTTTAATTGAAGTTCTTGGTTATTTTGAAGGAAAAAATATCCTCATACTCTTGTACAATTATCCTCATAAATGTGCATACAAGTAAAGAGGATGTTGGTAACATGGAAAGGTTATATTTAAAATTTGTATCTGTTTAGAATCATATTCTTATTAAATTTTTCATTTTTTATTTTTTAAGAAGTTCTTTAAGGCTTTGTTTGGAGAGAAGGGAAAGGCTTCGGAAAATATTTTTTTGTTTTGAAATATAGAAAAATCTTAAACATTTAAAAAGAAAAAAAAATTGTTTAGAATGATGAATGATTATCATTAATATATTTTAATTTTTGAAATACTATAACCACAAAAAAAAAATATTTGAATAATTTTTCTAAGCCCTTCAAAACTCTCCAAAATACTACTTGGATACAATTTTTTAGTACCCCAAGTTATGAGGTATTTGGTGTTATGAATGAAAACAAAATCCCTAAAATCCTGCTAATCAAAATTCTTCTATTTCTTTCACTCAATCTTTCCTATTTTTTAAAAGCCCTCCCCTCCCTTTCTCCTTCAAACTTTCAAATTTAGCGAAATACTTTATAAATGATTAACAACAAATCATCTATTGATGGTGAGAATTGGGAGGTTTATAAATGATTAACAACAAATATTAAAGTTTTGCAACAAGAAGGACTTGAATTCAAGTTTCCTCCCTCCCATACAAACACCCTTACCACTAAACTTTATAGTTTACTTTACTTAAATATACATATTTCATACTTAGTTTATTTGATTAGAATAAATATACTTTATTTTAATATATTTTAAACTTTTTTATTACACTTTTATTTTAAAAATATTTATTACACTTTTATTATATAATATTTAATAAATAATTATTTATAAAAATATTTAATTAGTATTTAATATTATTAAATAAATAATAATATATGATACAGTTTATATTACTAAATTATATAATAAATTATCATTTGATTTGAATTAAATATGATTTATTTGATTAATATTTAATTGAATTTAAAAAATTCTATTTAATTTATTAATACATAATTAAATTATGATTTAATTTAAATTAATTTAATATATCATTTGAATATTTTATTTAGTTAATTAATATTTA
This sequence comes from Lathyrus oleraceus, assembly GCF_024323335.1. NCBI lineage: Eukaryota > Viridiplantae > Streptophyta > Magnoliopsida > Fabales > Fabaceae > Lathyrus > Lathyrus oleraceus. The sequence continues at coordinate 146,718,484 of NC_066583.1, read as the reverse complement.
AATATTGTAATTATTAATTACATTTAAATCTAATGTAATTACATTTTATACTAAATACAAAATAAATAATTAAAATATTAATTACATTTTATATTTATATTTTAACTATTAATTTTTTGTGATTAAAATATTTAAATACTTAATGTACCTAAGTAAATATATTCAATTAATATATTAAATTAATTTAAAGTATTTAAATGTTAATTGACTAAATAAATATATTCAATTAATATATTAAATTAATTTAAATTAAATCATACTTTAATTAAATATTAATCAATTAAACAGTTTTTTTAATTCAATTAAATATTAATCAAGTAAATTGTATTTAATTTTAATTAAATAAAAATTAACTTATTATATAATTTAATAATATAAAACATATCATATATTATTATTTAATTAATATTATTAAATGTTAAATAAATATTTTTATAAATAATTAAATATTAAATATCATGTAATAAATATTTTAAAAACAAAAGTGTAATAAAAAAGTTTATAATATATTAGAATGAAATATATCAATTCTAATCAAATAAATTCATAAATTAAATATGTAATATTAATATTTAAATGGGTAAAAATGCAAACTAAGCAACATGACCCTGTGGTAAGGGTGTTAGGTACGGGAGATCTGATTTGAAATCCTTTTTGTTGCAAAATTTTAATTTTTAGGTATTAAAGATCACAAAGATTTAATAGATAAAAAATAAAAATAAAATGTCAACTTGACAATTCATGTCCTTAAAAAAAATTTAAAAAAATTAAAAATTTGTAGTATTATTATTTTTAGTGATTGAATCTTTAGAGAATATTAAACAGTCATTCTTCGATCGAAAGAGAATATTTAATATCACATGATTTTTAAATATTATTTTATTTTTAAAAAAATAAAATTTTATATCAATTAAAACTAAAGCGTACTTAAGAATTTGCCTTTTAATAATCTAATAAAATATTATAAAAAATGTTAACGAGTGCCCTAACTCTTGAAAAAATTTAAAAATAATTTTTTTTAAATAAGTTTATAATGTTTATTTCTTACTGGATTAGTATAAAATCTTCCAAGTTTACCTGCGCTATTTATTTCTAAGATTCTATCTCCATTTCAATTTTTAAACTTTCATTTTCAATTCCTAATATCACTTTCTAGGTTTTCTTTATTCTATCTACATTGCAATTTTTTAATCGGTTCCTAAAACTTGCTTTATATATATATATATATATATATATATATATATATATATATATATATATATATATATATATATATATATATATATATATATATATATATATATATAATTACCTGTTTTGCAGAAAATAATTCCACGCATCTTTGTTTAAAAATAAGCATGTTACAATGTCTAATTCAGAGGATGAGAAAATGATTTCACCTGAGATTAAGAAAGTTAAACTCAGCGAACTTATAGACATGCTTATTGATTTACCAGATTGCGTTAAATAACTTTGTGAGAAGATTAAAATTTCTTAGTTAATGTAACACATCACTTTTTTTCTCTCACGACTCACAGAACTACATATATAGGTGCTCCATCTAAGTTCATTTAACCTCAATTGAATTTTATCAATGAAACTTGAAATAGAGTTTATGGTACATTTATTAATGGAAGAATCTTGTAGGTAACATAATTCTATCTAAGGTGCATTTGAATTATGGCTTCATACATTAGGTTAGATTAAACTATATTAACCTTCGGTTGAGCTTTCTAATTGTTCACATATAAATAATGATATTACTATGAACTTTGATTAGAAGGTACTACTGGATTCATTACATCAGGGGTTTGAAACAATGGTCGCTTAAAAGGATATTCATCAGGTACTAATGGGATGCAGTGATGATGAGGTAATTAGCAAAGTTTGGTTATGACTGAATATAACACTCAAATGGAGTCGTCATTCGATTTGTTGAGATGTTTTGATATTCCAAACTTAATATTAATATTTGTATCATGTTATTTGATTTTGCAGTCTCTCTTGACTGTTTGAATTTGTGTTCGAAATTCTAGATTTTAAACTAAGTCTATGATGGACTTCAGACATGATTTAGACCTTTAAATTTATGATATTTCCATTGAGATTCTAATTTTTAAACTAAACCTACGATAGATATCAGGCATGATTTAGACCTTTAAATTTTCTATGAAGTCTGACTTAAGTCTAACAAAGGTTAACTCAATTTAGTCGAGTTTTAGTCATACTTATAATTGATACTTAGATACTTTTTTTTCAAGTAAACTTTCAATTTAGTCTTTAAACTATCGATATCAACTCAACTTAGTCGCTAAGTTGTGGACTATGCTTCAAGTAACTTTCAATTTAGGTGTTTCATAGATTTTTTTCAGTTTTTATCAAATGTGTGGGGTGCATTCAAAGGCTTGTGAGGCGCTGGCAGACGCACAAGGCCCATGAGAGAATGTGTGAGGCATGACACGTATGGATTTCTATAGGGAGGTAAAGAGAGAATTTCTAACAATTTATTCTTTAAAGAGTTTAATAATCTTGAGGTTTACATAAGGGTTTGATAAACACTTTTAAATATTTTGAAATCGAGTGATTCATGAATTGAGATAAGGAGAGATTGAGTCGGAGTAGTAAAAACTAAGAAGTATTTTTTATAAATTTGTTAAGTTGATTTCTTGTAATTCATTTATAATCTTTTTTTGAGATTTTTGATTTGTAATGTATCCTATAACCACTCTCTTTCCCACCATAGAGCATTTTATATCAAACTAAGTAAATAATTTGTGTTCTTATAATTTATCTTGTTTTTATTATTCTGGTTTATCTTTCACTTAGTTGGTAGATTATTATTGCCCAATACTCTTTAGATTTTTGTTGTCATTATTTTTGTCCCACACATCAAATTTTGGGCATGTTTGATTTTTTTTTTACCAACAAATGGTGTCCACAATGGGGCAAATGAGTTAAGTTTACAAGTGACCACCATAACTTTTAAATAGAATATTGAAAAGTTTTTCGGAGACAACAATTTTGGATTGTGGGAAGGAAAAATACAAGGAATCTTGATTCAACAAAAATGTGCAGAAGCATTGAAAAGTGAGATATTAATGGTAACAAGCCTAATACAATTGGAGAAAGTTGGCATGATGCATAAGGTTAGGAGAGCCATTATCTTTTGCCTTAGATATAATATATTAAAGGGTGTCTCAAAGGATAAGATATAATGGGAGGCGTGAGTGAAGTTTGAATCATTGTATTAACCAAGTTATTTGTTTCATAGGTTGTGTCTGGAACAACAACTTTATTTATTTTAAAAGATGGAAACAAATCCATTGTAGAATGATGGATAAAATTTTACAAAATTATTGATGATTTGCAAAATATTAAAGTGAATCTTGATGATTAGGACAATGCTCTACTTTTGTTGAGCTTATTACCTAAATCCTTTGAGTATTGTTTTAAAAAAAGGATCGAAATTGTCGCTCAAGCTGAAAACCGGAGGGGTTACCGGTTTGGTATGATTGGTGGATAGGATAAGTTATTGAATCAGTGAGAATTGGCCAAAATCAGCAAGTTAAATGCTTTATTTTTTTTCTTTAAACAAAATGTCGTAGTTTTTATCATTTTAATATATATATATATATATATATATATATATATATATATATATATATATATATATATATATATATATATATATATATATGGGTAATGCTAACTTGTGTTCCAATTTTTTTACCATTAGTATACTAAAACTCTTATAATCATCCTTATCTTAGGTAACCACACTCTAGGATGTAACTGGTTTTATAAAAAATGAAGCCTTTATACTTCAAGTTATCAAAACCTTTGAACCTGAAGTAACCCCTAGATTTTTCCCTTTTTGGTTTTCCCTTTTCTCAGTCCTCTCTCTTGAAACATTCAAGCCTTTTTAATTATCGTCAATCTTCGACTCTTTCATCTTTGTTAACTCATTGGTTCTTATCACCGATTGGACCTCCTCCTAGGTAAATAATATATTCATTACCACAAAGAAAAGTATCCTTGAAGTACTCAAAATCAATATTTTAAAAACTCGACGGATCACCAAACTGATGAAGGTATTGTGTCATTGATTTATTGGCCGAACCATTAGATCACTGTCTGAATTACATGACTAAACCGATAATTCGGTTGAATAAATAGATATCTATAACAAAGCTATATAGTTATTGAACCGATTGAACTAGATAATCCGACCTCTAAAAAAATCAGGACACCCACGAAATTCCAAAATTTCAAAATATCATAATTTTACAAATTCAATATTTAAATTCAAATTTTAAATATAATCATCATACACAACAAAATAGTACAAAATATAAATTCAAATAAATTTTGAATAAAATAGTACAAAATACAAATTCAAATAAATTTTGAACAAAGTCTAATTGTAACATCCGAACAAAAAATAAATAACTCCAATGCTTAATAAATTTAATTCCAAAAAGGAAAATTTTTTCTAAATAAATTTTGAATAAAATCTACTTTTAATATATATATATATATATATATATATATATATATATATATATATATATATATATATATATATATATATATATATATATATATATATATATATATATATATTAAAAGTAGATTTTATTCAAAATTTATTTAGAAAAAATTTTCCTTTTTGGAATTAAATTTATTAAGCATTGGAGTTATTTATTTTTTGTTCGGATGTTACAATTAGACTTTGTTCAAAATTTATTTGAATTTGTATTTTGTACTATTTTATTCAAAATTTATTTGAATTTATATTTTGTACTATTTTGTTGTGTATGATGATTATATTTAAAATTTGAATTTAAATATTGAATTTGTAAAATTATGATATTTTGAAATTTTGGAATTTCGTGGGTGTCCTGATTTTTTTAGAGGTCGGATTATCTAGTTCAATCGGTTCAATAACTATATAGCTTTGTTATAGATATCTATTTATTCAACCGAATTATCGGTTTAGTCATGTAATTCAGACAGTGATCTAATGGTTCGGCCAATAAATCAATGACACAATACCTTCATCAGTTTGGTGATCCGTCGAGTTTTTAAAATATTGATTTTGAGTACTTCAAGGATACTTTTCTTTGTGGTAATGAATATATTATTTACCTAGGAGGAGGTCCAATCGGTGATAAGAACCAATGAGTTAACAAAGATGAAAGAGTCGAAGATTGACGATAATTAAAAAGGCTTGAATGTTTCAAGAGAGAGGACTGAGAAAAGGGAAAACCAAAAAGGGAAAAATCTAGGGGTTACTTCAGGTTCAAAGGTTTTGATAACTTGAAGTATAAAGGCTTCATTTTTTATAAAACCAGTTACATCCTAGAGTGTGGTTACCTAAGATAAGGATGGTTATAAGAGTTTTAGTATACTAATGGTAAAAAAATTGGAAACACAAAAGAGTTGAGTCATAAATATGCATGTTTTTATCAAATGTATCCACAGAAGAAATACTTTAAGACTTTGGGAGTTAAAAGAAAGTGGAGTGATTCGACTCACTGGAAATTGCATTAAATCGATATCAAAAAAAAAAAATCTCAACGGTATACTTGAGGAAAAGGTGTATATGCAACAACAACCTTTTGAATTTCTCAACACTTATAAGACTTTAGTGTACGAGTTACACAAAACCTTTTATGGTCTAAAGCAAACATCTAGAAAGTGGTGTAACAATCTGCATGAAGCTCTTTTGCATTTTGGATTCACCGGAAGCAAGTGTTATTATTCTCTCTTAATATACTTTCATCAAGGTATCATTTTATATGCTATAGTATATGTAGATGACATCCTTATTATTGATTTATCTCCTAAAAGCACGTACATGATTTGTTATTCAAAACAAATCTTATATGGTGGATGTCAATCTGATGCCTACTACAATGCTCGACACCTACAAACTAAGAAAGCATTGTTATGATATCTTCTCTGAACCTCACCAGTACAGGTCAGTTATTGGTTCACTGCAATATGTGACACTCATTGTACTAAATATTTCACATAGTGTAAACAAAACCTGTCAGATTATGGCTAACCCTCTCAATTATCATTGGTTTATAGGTATTAGGATACTTAGATAATTCAGTGGCACAATTCACATTGTTTTGTCACTGGTTTGTAGTTAGAAACGTACTTAACTTAGATACCTGAGTGACACAATTCACTTTGTTATGTCTCTTAGGCTTACCATTGCTGACAACGGGTTCTCTCTTAGAGCTTATAGTGATAGAGGTTGGGTGAATAACCTTAATGACGAAAGATTTGTATCTACCTCTTGCATTTTCTTTGGGCCTAACCTTGTTACATAGAGCTCTAGAAAGTAGTCTTTAGTTTCAAGGTCCAACATGGAGTTCAAATATAAGGCTCTTTAATATACCACATTTGCACCCTCGTGGATTGAAACATTACTCATTGAGCTTGGCATATCATACATTCCAATTGTTATGCTATGTAACAATTTAAGTGATGTCCACCTATTACACAATCCATTTCTACATGTATTAACTAAGCACATTGAGCTTGATATACATTTTATCAATGAAAGAGTAATGTTCAAAAAAAAATGTTCATTCCACATGTACTGCAAGTCTACAAATTGTTAATACATTAACAAAGTCGTCAGTAACAAAGTGTTTCAAGAACTTTGGTCCAAACTCAATGTTATCTTCCAACCCCCGTAATCTTGTAAGGGGAGTATTATAGTAATTCTTCACTTAGAGACTAAGTTAGTTAGAATTACTCATGTATATCTTATGTATATCGTGTAACTAACTCAATTAGTTAGTTAGAATTGGTGATGATTCGTTAGGATCGACTAATAGTTAACTCTATATTAAGAGTGTCATTCCAAAATTATACTTTCACCGTCTAAGTATCTCAGTTGCATTTTTCTCTATCTCAAAATAATTGTCTCTTTATAATACAAATGCGATATTTTTTATTTTTTTCTATTACTATATTCTTATTTATTAACTTTCATTTTATTCAACTACTCTATTAACTACAATTAATAAAGGTATTTTAATAAATGATACTAATTTTATTATTAAAATTATATATCCAATCAAAAGAAAACAAAATAGTTTTTTTACGAGACCATCGAAATGGAGGAATTAGTCCATCAATGATGAATAAGATATTCATTTGAGCTCACACAAAAGAAAAATTAAAGTGTTTTTTTAGGTTGAAGAAAAATAAAGTATAAAAGAGGTTTTTACAAATAACAAGCTTAAAAAAAACTAAGAAGCTCTAGAATATGAAACCAACAAGCTATAAGCTTTAACTAGAGTCTTAACATTTAATCAACTCATTGGACTTGAGTGGTTAATAAAAACCAAACAAGCTATAAGTTTAACTAGAGTATTCATCTACCTATGGAAAAAAATTAAGGTGGGTAGGGTCGTTGAGCAAACACATTGTATCTTACAATGTGGTAAATTTTACGACAACACTCTATCATCCACTAATGTATGCAATGCAACATGATTGATCGATGAAGATTACTTAGATTTATAGAATGAAAAGTGAAAACCATCATAATATTGTTAAACCAACTAAGAAATGCAATCATAAAAACAATACTAGTTCTAAGACAACATAGAAAACAAACAAAGAAATAAAGAGATTTTGATGAGTCCATAATAACCATATAACACAAACTCATCACAATTTATTACACTGAGTAGGAACAAAAGAAATAGTTTCTTTCTCAAGATCATGATTCACCAAAATATTCTGTTGTTGAACATTACCAAATATAGACATTCCATTAGAAGCTCCCATAGCTAAACAAGCCACGCCTAAACTCGAGTCACCGATCATATAATTTTCGCCCGCCAACTCCAAATCACCGCCTTTAAAATGAAAAACAAGTTTTGGAATTTCAACTTGTGTTTTCCCTGATGGAAGACTAAAGCAAACATCTAATCCGGTCGAACCCGATTCATCGACGGGTAAATTCGTTTGTGATATAAACTCTTTCTTCAATGAATGAAAAGCATTTTCTTCAATGTAAGTAATCGTTGTGCCGGAATCAATAATCATGCCTCCACTTCCATCATCACTAACCTCAAAAGTTGATTTCTCAATGGATAATCTTGTGTCACCAACCGAGATTCCTTCGAGCGAAAGATAATAAAAAGAGGGTTGTAATGGATTTGTAATAAGTGGTGTTGTGACATGTTTTGTGACATGAACATTTGCAAGAGAACCTAAGAAAAGAACACTTTCTTTTGTGTCATCCATTGAGGTTAAACAATAAGAGAATTTTTGTTCTTTTAGTTGAGAAACCAAAGATAGAGAACCTCGTCCTAATCCAACTAACCCCGAAGCTTGTTCAAATCCTTCACCTTCATTGTCTTCACCACAACCAAAACCAATGTTTTGAACAGAAACTTTGTTTTTTTTGTTGCTTTCATCACCAAAAGTGAATGTTTCACTGCCTAAAATACCTTGTGTCATTGAGTTATCACCATATGAATAAACATAATTGCAACCGTTTTTGTTACAAGATGAGGAAGGTAAAGCGCTGCATAGGTTGCTACTACATGAGAGTTTTGAAAAAGTTGAGGATTTTTTTGGATCAAAGATTGGTGTTGGTTGGTTGTAACATTGTGAGCATGGCTTACATTGAGTCCAAATGAGATCACTTCCTGTGTCTAGAACTGCTGGATAAGAAACTGGTGGTGTTCCAATGGATAGTTCCATTAGATATTCGCCATTTCCCGCACGAATCGGTGCTTCGAACTGAGAAGAATCATGACTTGTTGATGATGATGATAACACCATTGCGTTAAGTCTTTGGAGTCGGCTATGTCCGCGGTTGATGCCATGTTGAACTCGCTCGAATTTCGTCAAGTTTTTGCCCGAATCAACATGGCGAAGAGCGACTCGGAAGCCGTGATGAGAGATTTTGTGAGGGCTGAGAGATCCTCTTGAGGTTGAGGAAGTTGGAATGATGAAAAACATGGTTACTAAAAGTGTCACCAACATGACACATTTTGAACAATTTAGTGTAGCCATGAACATTAGGTTGCACAAGAAGGACTTATATGATGAGTGAAGTTATAAAAATATGTTGAGTGAGGAAGAAGAGTGAATATTTATAAGTTTTTTTTGGTAGAGAAATGGTGTTAAATCTTGATAAATCACATGAGAAATGAGGGATCTTAATTGTAACGTTTTATAAAGGGTTAAGTAAGTAATTAGAGAGACGTAATATAGGTTTAGTGGTGAATGGGAAGTTAAGTTTTGAGTTATGAGTGTAGTGTCGCAACAAATACCGGATCTAGCGTTTTGGTAGATTATTATTATTATTATTATTATTATTATTATTATTATTATTATTATTATTATTATTATTATTATTATTATTTGCAAAACGTGGTGGTGGCAAAATCTAAGGTAAAGTAACAAGGTTGTGACAAAAACGTTAGGAGTATCTAACACATACAATTAAGAGAAGTTGTCTTCAACTAAACTAAACGAGGGACAACAATTTTGTATTTTGTAGTTTTTTTTAGTGATTAATAGATATTGTCAAGTGATGAAACACAATACATGACTTGAGGTGTCTTTATAAGTGGGCAATCATCATTTAGTTTAGTTTCATAGAATTGAATTACTCCAACTACATATTATTAATATTATCATGTTTCTTTTATCATAACACGCATCATTTATTTTCACGATTCAGATATTTAGTTTTGAACTTGAAGAAGAATGTTAAAAGTTTTAAATTGAACAATATATTATATCAACAGATATTTAATTTTGAGAATTTTGAGCATGAATGAGTATGTCAAAAGTTTCAAATTGAACAATATATTATATTAACATATTCCCTCTAGAAACCAATTTTGTAAAGTATGATAGATCATTTTGGATGACTAATTAATGTAGGAGTATCATGAATTGGGTGAACCATAAAATGAATACGAATCATTGAACCTATAGAAAAATGTAGTGTATGATATAAGTTTGTCTTAATATTATGTTTAAGGGTAAAGTTGGGAAGTGATTAGATTAGATAAGTTGGGTGGACAAACTGGTTTACTAATTTGCTACAAAGAGTGGAGACTGAGTTTTGTTTCAATTCTACGCATCCATTGAGATGGAAAGAAAAAGGTAGGTAGGTTATCTTTTTTGGTTAGGTGAGAAGGTTTTATAGACAAAGATATTATCCCAATATTGTTGCAAATTATATTTTATATTCTGTCTTGCAATAAATATAGTCAGGTTGAATGTGAATATGTGATGTTTACATTTGCTTTTTGGTATAATGTGATGTTGATATTAATTTGTACACAATACTTAATGCAGCTGAATTCACATTCTACATTTACCATGCTGATCATAACATAGCTAAATGTCCGGACAAAAATTTGGTGCAGTCCCTACCCACTTCTTTGATGCTCTTTCTTGTGTTATTACCCACTTCTTTGATGCTCTTTCTTGTGTTATTTTTTAGAAGAATGGTACACAGAGCTATTTATTTCTAGGCCTATCATAGTGTCCAACACTTCTTGTATGACACTCATACAAGAAGTGTTGGACACTATGAGAGGCCTAGAAATAAATAGTTCTTTGTACCATTCTTCTAAAAAATAACACAAGAAAGAGCATCAAAGAATTGAAAAAATCAGACAAATGTTGGAAAAATCAGATAAGAATCCCTCAAAAAATGGTTTTTTCTTAGACAAGTGCGCATTAGGATTGAAATAAAACAATATTTCAGTGACTAATGACTACATTTAGATTTAGGAATAGGAAGATTGCCTAACATTATTCCAAAAGAATACTAGTACAGTAAAAAAAAAAAAAGGTAGCAGGTCTATATGACTATGAGACATGTTTGACTTGTTCCCTTTGAGTAAAGCTATTCCTTACTCAATTATAGCATGATGTGAATATGATTATTGGTAGTACATGCCCATCTATCATCATTCTCACCTTACTCAGTCACCAAACAATTCAAATTTCAATAACTAGTTTCCTACAACTCTGCAATATTACACAACAAGACTCCACCACATATTTGATTGGGGAGTCTTAACATAACATTCTTGTAAGTGTATGTTTGATCATTAACTACTCTGCAGAATGAAAATTTCAAAACCAGTGAAGTGAAAGAGGAAGACCATTCTGTCATGCAATTCAAATGAATCTCAAAACAGTAGTAACTTGAAGAAAATAACATTCAAAAAATTTCTTTGATCTTGTCAATTGTAATCAAACTTGCAAGCTCAACTGTAGGAGTATCAAATTTTTCATTCAATATCACGGTTTCCTAACAAAGGTACATTCGTAAAGATAAGTTTGGGGGTATAGAATGACATTGCCTAATAGTAATTACAAACCATAAGAGTTAGCCCTAGATTTGTTCCTGCCCATAGAATTGTTTTGATAAGCATGCTCTTCCTCCTCGAGTTTCTTTCTCCGAGCAGACTCTTCTTTCTGTCTCCGAATCATCTCTAATTCCCTTTGTCGTTCCTCTTCCTTCCGTTGTAGCTCTAGAGCTTCTCTTCTCTGAGACTCTTCCACTCTCCTCCTATTCTCTTCAAGCATCTTATCCAGCTCTTCTCTCTCTTTTCGAGCTTGTGCCTACAGAATGTCAACAAACACAACACAATCCTCAAATGAGGACACTGGAAAAAAATAAGGAACATGATTAAGATTTCAGTCTACCCCCAAAATAAAAGTAGTATGCCCTTTTTTAGATACAAATAATATATCGGTTAAGAAACTCGTTAAACGATAGACACTCATTCAACACAGTTGCCTGATTATTATAGTGCTAATGAATGAAGAAACTTAATGTCAATGATGCAAAGTTTAAGTTAATGTTTCAGTACAAATCTTGAATCAAATTTGGGAAATCCATTGTATATCCAAAAACCTGTTTATGATCTGACTATAATTTGTCACCAATGCCACAAAGATCTTCAAGGTGGCATCTAGTTTACCAGGCAAAGATGCTTATAATATATCTCAAACAAATACTTTATCCATACACAAATTATCAATCTCTCAAAAACTATCACAGTTTCAATAAGTTTCAATATTTGAAACCCACTCCAAATATAATTTCAGAATTATCAAGAACTTCCCCCTATTATCTTTTTCACAGAACAAGGGGCACCGAATACTTACATCTTTTCTTCTAGCTTCAGCAAGCATTTCCTGCTTTTCTTTTTGAAGTTGAATTTCAACATCATCAAACTTCTTCTTCAATCCCTCTGCTATGCGCCTTTCTATTTCTAACTTGACTTCCTCAGACTTAAGCCTCTCCTCCACATTTCTTCGAACAGCTTCTTCTATTCTTCTTGCAGTATCTTCTTCCAACAGTTCCAAATCCTCCTCAAGTGGAGCCTTGTTACTACCAAATGCAAAATATTAAAAGATATCAATTAACGAAGCACGGACACGATACAAGTATCTGATAGGCCGATACGTCAATCATTAAAAAAATATAGGATACTACGTAAAATTATATATTAGCCACGTATAGCGACGTATCGGAGCGTATAGGCGTATCGGATACATTCAGCAACTATTTTGAAGTGTCCGTGCTTCGTAATAAATCAACATTGATGAATATAAAAGAAATATACACAAACAAATAAGTAATGTAATTACTATACCCAGAAACCGTCATAGAGAATCGTAGAAAGATATCAACTCTTAAAGAAATTTTCTGAATAATAGTTCAATACAAAGAAGCACCATTTTTATAGAAGGGACCGATAACAGAAATAACTAACTAATAAACTAGAGGATAATTAACATGATTAATGAATTAAACTATAATTAACATAAACAGATGAAAGGTGAAACAAAACAAAGGCAAATGTAATAATACCTTTTGTTGTTTAGGGTTGGAGGATGGTGTTTTTTGTGTCTAAGAGAGGGAGTGCGTGATCTGGGTGGAGGAGAGGGTGAAGAAGAGGTTCTGCTTCTGTGTCTACGGTGGCGTCGGTTTCGGCGATGAGATGGAGACGGAGATCGAGATCGGGAGTGTCTTCTTCTGTATGGAGGTGGCGAACGTGACAAGCTTCGACCCATTCTCAAACCCTAATCAATGCACTTCCAATTCATTCATTCATTCACTTCTTTTAGATTCAATTGTTAGTTTCAATATTAATAGTAATAATATTATGCTTCGATGAATTGTAGAAGATAAATAATAACTAAATTATTAACTTAATCTCTAAAATATATCTCTAAATCAATTTTGTATATTTTAAATATTATTTAGTAAGATTATATTTAAGCAAATTAAAAATAGAAAATTTCATTTAAGAGCAATTGACTCCGATAGTTCGAGATGATAAACATGTATGTTTCCTTTAGGTCAATTTTACAAAATTCTGAAGAAAAAAAATAGGTAAGACAGCAAGGACGCATTTTAGCTTTGGGGTGCATGTATAAAATATTAATTTATCCAAAAAAAAAAATATGTATGTTCTCTTTAAATCAATTTCGTAAAAGTCCTAAAAAAAATAAGATAAACATATTTGAGGGTGCAGGTATAAAATATTAATTTGTCCAAAAAGAAAAAGCATGTACATTTCGTTTAGGTCACTTTTACAAAAATATGAAAAAACAGACAAAGATAAAACAGACATATTTGAAGATGCAGGTATAAAACATTAATTTATCCAAAAAAAAATGAAGGGAAGACGAGTTTATCCACAATCATGGTATCTTTTAAATTTAAAAATGTAAAAAATTATAATGTCTACATTCACAAAAATATATTTAAAAAAAACAAAGGGAATTGCTCGTTACATCTTTATATGTGCATATCACACCTCTGAAAACCCAAAAACCTTCTTCATACATTCGGATATGTATTTTCTGACGCATCCAAAATCACACCAGACTGTTTTTTTTAGATTCATCCCATTTTGAACAAAATATGGTCCGGAGATGCATCTATGTATATAATTTAAGGTGTATCTGGATATGCATCTCCGAAATATCTCATGTACTCATTTATGGTGTTTTTATTCACTGAGCTATTTTATTTAATGACTCGGTGATGTTTCCAAAGATGAATCTCTGAAAATGTCAAGCGGGAATTTGGATAAAACACCACCTTGTATGATTTTCTTCTTCATGCACAAACATACTTCATTTTCAAACCCCTTAAAAAAATCTTTCACTCTCAATCAACTTTTTAACACCAAAACATCATTCTTTGGTTTTATCATATCAAAAGAAACAAAAAATATTGGAATTACAGGTAACGTTCATTCATTTCATCCCTCATTCCTTGCATTAATCTGGTTTTAGAGCTAAACAAAAGAACGTTGAATCTGAATATGCATCTCCGGACAAAGTTTGGTGTGGTCCAGATAGATATTGGAATTGCAGGTAACGTTCATTCATTTCATCCCTCGTTCCTTGCATTAATCGGTTTTAGAGCTAAACAAAAGAACGTTGAATCTGAATATGCATCTCCGGACAAAGTTTGGTGTGATCCAGATATGCATATCCGGAATATCGTCATATTTTGATTATTGAATATGCTTTTCTGTTATTGATATCATTAGATAGTGCACCTGGATATTCTTCCCAAAGTTATTGCTAGTGTGAATGTTAAACCAATTGAAGTGAAACATGATGTTAAATTGGATAAAGTGAATGATGATTTACACCGGGTGCTCGACCGGTCATTGTTGAGATAGATGTTTATGCATAATTTATGAATAAACAAGAGTTTATTATTCGTTAACATATGCTACAATGGGTGTGCATGAAGGCCAGGAAAATGGGATTTGGCGTTGTAATCTGAAAGTTCGACAATGATTCAGATATAAGACAAACATTTGTAACAATGAGATGTGAAAGAAATGGCATGTACCAACCACTAATTAGGACGTTGAAACGAGATGACACGGAATCGAGAAAATATGAATGTCTATTTAAATTACGCAAACACCGTACGGCGGATGAAACATGGAAATTCAATGTGATTTCCGATATACATAATCATGCCTTGACTGGCAAGCTAGTTGGTCATCCCTTTGTATGCCGACTTGTTTTGAGGAAAGGGAACTTTCTTCGGAAATGATATTAAATATGGTTGCTCCAAAAAAATACTTGTATCTTTGAAACGGAAAAGACCTCTAAGTGTTTCAAATATCAAGCAAATATACAATGTGCATGCTCGAAACAACAAGGTCGTAAGAGGACCAAGATCTGAGATGCAACAAGTGTTGAAGCTTTTGGAAGATGATGCATTTGTTTCTAGGTACAGAGTTTGTAAGGATAAAGTCATTGTTCAAGATACATTTTGGAGTCATCCCAATTCCATTACGTTGTTTAACACTTTACCAACCGTGCTCATAACTGATTCAACATAAAAAAAGAAACAAGTATAGATTTTCACTCCTGGAAATTATTGGTGTTACTTCTACGAAGATGAATTTTTTATTCGGTTTTGAATTTTTGGAATACGAAAAATAGGACAACATTACATGGGCTTTGGAAATATACATGACTACGTTGAAGGACCAAGAAAATGTGCCACAAGTAATAATCATCGATCATGACACCGTATTGATGAATTCGGTTGCAACGGCATTTCTTACATCATTTGTATTACTTTGTAAGTATCGCATTACCAAAAGTATGAGAAGTCGAGTAAAATCAACGGTAGGCACCAAACTAGTCAAACTTGAATATGGAAAAAATCGTCAAATCTGGTGTGGTGGTGGAAAATATAATGGATGTATGGAATGGTATAATAAATTCTTGCACAAAGGAATTATATGTTGAATTTGTAATACGTTTCAGGAGTGTGTGTGCAAGATATCCAGATTTGATGAAATATGTTGAAGGCACTATTTAGGATCAGGTTAAAGAGAAGATTGTTTGTGCGTATAACGATAAAGTTCGACACTTTGGCATTAAAATAACTAACAGAGTTGAATTTGCATATCATAGGCTGAAGAATTGAATGGGAAACAATAAAGGTGATTTTTTTCGATATTGGGACATTGTGAACCAAATTCTCTGAAACCAACACAATAAGATACATACATCTTTTGGTCGGAGCATTACTATGTTAGAACACAAATTTAAAGACAACATCCTTTATTCACAGTTGGTTGGTAATGTATCTTGGATGGCATTGAATTTTATTTTTCACGAAGCCAAACGAGCAGATAAAACAGGTTCAGATAGCTCAAAGTATGGATGTACACTTAGAAAGACGTATCGTCTTCCATATGCTTGTTTAATTTAAAAGAAGATGAAGATTGAAAAACCATTATGTATGGATGGAGTTGTTACTCACTAGAAAATGCTTCTTTTTGATGAAGGCGGCGCGATGAAGGATGATAAATCAAACATACTATTATAATCGAGTGTGAGGTCATCCAAGAGAGATTCATGAAAGTTGATGACATCATGAAATTGCATATCAAAGAGCCATTGAGGAAGTCTGCCTATCCAGAAATAATGGACTTGAAACCATTTTTGGAATCGGTTAAAACAAATGGTGCCCCTAAAAAGGTTAAACCGACATAAAGTGACAACTTCACGTGATTGTCTCCTTCATACTATGAACATGTTGGCTCACAGTTTATGGATTCTCCGATTCCAAAATCCCAAAAAAGTACTTTCAAGGATGCTCGCATTAACAAATGATCTCCTCCACCACCTTTACCAAAAATCGAACACATTGAAGAGATGTCGTTTTTATGCAAAAAATACATTGAGTGAATTGTAAATGTTGAAGATGACGACAATTGTGGTTTTCAAGTTGTTTCGGGTTTGCTTGGTAAAGGACAGAACGACTATCAATTTGTACATTGCCATCTTATACAAAAGATGATGGTGCATAAGGAATCATACACAAAGCTATATGGAAACAAAGAAAATTACGATGCAATTCTCAATGCTTTTTTTCCTTGTCTTAGTGGTCCGACACCATTTCAAAAATGGACGCGCTTCCTGGAAATGAGACATCTTATAGAAAATACTTATTATAGGTTGTGTATTGATTTAACATGATATGGTTTCTTGGAAACATTCTTTCCATTTCGGAGTAGGTCACCTCTAAATCCATCCGAACGCATCATGTGTATTGGGTGGATTTCAAAAACACAACACTTTGTTCAGGTTTATTTGAAACTGGGATATCCTATACCAAAGACATCATCAGAATGGACAACACATTTCATCCAAGATATTGAAACTTGGTCGGATCACTTTCTAGAAAGAATGGAAGAGTTCACCGAGTTGAGCGACGTTGAAAGAGAAGTAAATAAGGAAAAGCCAAAGAAGAAACCGCCAATAGATTTAGGTAGAGACAAATGTTTTGATATATTTTATTTTTAATCTAATAATGTAACTTGTTTTTTTGTATGCAATATTATCCATAATGTTATAAAATTGTGTGGTAATTTTTGGACAATTTTTGTGCTTCTAATTTATGCTTTTGTGCTTTTAATTTTTGTACTGCATAATACACTGGTTTTGTGTGAACAATGGATTCTGTGGATCCGGAGATGTATCTTCGGACACACTTTTTACTTATTAAAAAAATAATATAGGCGACTTTACACATGTACATCTTCGTAAATCCCACTAGTTTTGAAACAAATAGGGCGTATCCGAAGATGGATCTCCGAAAACATCTTTAAATTATTTTAAAATACGAAATAGGGGACTACACGGGTGTGCATCTTCGTAAAGCCCCTGGATGATATGATAGGATTTGTAAGTTCCTTATTGATCTACAACTTCTATAAATAGGGTATATCCTTCTATTTTCTTTACACAAACAAGAATGAATACATATCCATATCTTGAATTTGTGTATTAAAATGGCACAAAACCACCCAAATTGAATATCTCCTGCAATATCCAAAAAATCGGAGAGTTGTCAAGCTCGATAATTGTTCACCATCGATTGACAGCGAAGGAAAGATATGGTTCACCGTGCTTAAACTAAAAACGAATGACGATTTAAGGGTTATGTGATGTATCTTTTACCGCGACTCTACAAAGGGTCTGATTGAAGTGGACGCAAGATTGCAAGATCGACTGGAAATATTCTAAGGACATTGCAACATCCTGAACCACCAATTTATAATTAAATGTAATGTTAAATTTATGTTAACTTTAACTTTTATCTATGTAATATTTATTTTGAAGTTAATTTATGTTGTTGTTCCATTCCTTTTCCATTGTTCCTTATTGTTTCTTGTTTGTATTAACATGGCATATTTCGGAGATGCATCTCTAGAAATCTCGTTGAATATTCAACTAAGGGGGTGTTACAGAGATGCATCTCTCGATTAACCTTTTATACATACTGAGATGCATCTCTAGAGTAAATTTTAAGAGAATAAGGGTTTCTCATCAATTTCATTTGAGGTGTGTGAAAAAGATGTGTCCGGAGATGCATCTCTGGATGCTAGGGGCACTTGTGACTTTTCACGGTAGTGGAGGAGCACATATAAGAGTGGAAATATCATTTCCTAAAACAAATGGCTTAATGGAGACATTAGAAATTGTATGTTCACCTTATATGATAGAAGACCTCTTCATACACATTATTAGTTCAAGCTCTAGAGGGATTATTTTGAAAAAATACACATTATTAAATTATTTTGAAAAATGTTTTTTTCTCACATTGTCGCATCCCATCTCTAGAGGGATTAATATTTGAGTCTCGCATTTGGGAGAAGATACATGTAATATTATTAAACATCCGAAAAGACTTTAATGTTTTTTACACGAGAAAGGCACCATTCCTTTTAGTCGATCTTCACAATTCCATCAATGAAACACTTCACATCATCATGCATATATCTTCTTTCTTTTTATTAAAAATATAAATTATATTTTTTTAGTTCAAACAAAAAAAACATATTTCTCAACTTATGAAAGAATTGTTGCCTTATACCTTGTAATCAGCCATAGTTTTGTGTCGCTGCCGTCGTGCAGGTCGTATCAATATCCACCTGATTTCATCGTTCTATTTTATTCTTTCATCTTCACTATTGTGTTGTATCAGTCTCAATTTCTTTCATCAAATTTAAAATAAAAATTTGTTTTGTGTTATTACAGAAAATCTAAATTTCAATCACTCCCAATTCAATAATAAAGAAAACTCAAAAAATATTTTAATTTATTTTTAATATCATGGTACATTTCATTCTCTCTTTGAGGTTCACTCCTAACTTTTTCCATTACAAAGCACTGGGAACTCTCATGGCAGTCGACGACTAGCTTATGACAAACAAAAACAAACCAAAAATAGAGATCAACGGAGGCAAGGAAGATGACATGTCAGCGGGAGGTAAGCCCTAGAAACATCCATGTACGGAGAGCGGCAGGTTGATTGCAGGAACATGGTTGTATGAAGGGGATCAATGAGATTTTGTGTGAAGTGATTAGATTGATTTGTGTTGGTTTGCATTAAGATTTATTTTTTTCAAAACTACCAACTTTTCCAACAAAATTCCTCAATTAATCATTTTTACCCATAAATTTCCAAAGTACTCATGTTTCAAACAACAAAAAATTAGAATGCAGAGCACTAGCTAATCCAGTTGGCAACTCTATTAATAAGTGGTCTAGACAATTGAATTGGTGGCTACACCTAATCTAGTCAATTAAATTGGTGACTATGTAAAAGTCATAGGAGCAGACGTCAATTCATCTAGCTCATATATGTTGGATATTTTTTTTAGTATAAATAGAGGTGTGCCTTCTACCATTTTTTCCCACCTCTTCTCATTTTCTTCTTAATCTTTTTTCACTTGTTCTAACATGAGTAGTAAAAGAAATGTCCATGTTTTTTTTCTTCGAGAGCCATGATGACTCATAAACATATAGTGTATTTTGACTCGATGCATGTGTTTTAATGACATTTTCATATCTTTTTGTAATATTATGCCGATAGTGAATGTCTATTTTAGGTACTCGTGGTTGGAAGCTTTCATGCGACAAAACAGAGAAAAATGGCGAAAACAGGGGGGAGCAAGATTTCTGTTGTAATGACATTTGTCACCCATCAGGGAGGTCAATCCGTCAGCCAAAATTCAAAGAAATGAAGAAGTTATGGCTTAGCTGGATGAGAGACGGTCTATCATGAAGACAATGACTGTCACCTACATGACGGATGAAGCGTCATGGCACCTTAGTCCAACAACTTCTCCCTATTTCAGAAACAGTTTCTCCATTTTTCAGTTTTCTCCCTCACCACTTTAGACACATTTTAATAACTTCTAGCACGGACTGACATTATAAATAGGCCTTTTAGGACTCAGAAAAAGGTATATAAGCTATTTTAGAATCCAAACTTTGGATTAGCCTGAAATTATATTATGTAAAAGTGATAATTGCTCACATTTAGTGATTATTGCAATTTTAATTTTAGGTTTGGAGCAAAATATGTATGTCATTGTACACCTGCTGCTTTAATCTTGCCAACATAGTTTTTCTGCATTTTATTTCTAGTTTTTCTGTACCAGATATAAGTCTCCCTTCGGAGCAGTTGATATTATACTCTAGTTTTATTATCCATGTTTCTATTTTCTTCTATTTTACTTTACTGCAACGGTTTCGTTCATGTTTATTTTAATGTTTATTATTTAAAATATGAACAAATCATGTATGTTTAGTTTTTCAGCCATGTTAGCTTAAATTAGCTAAGTCCGGAATGTGAGGACTGTCGTACCGACGATGCTATAACGAGTTGTAAATTTAAGGTTTATAATGAGAATTATTTTTGTGTTTGAATAAATTTTATTTTTATAACTAAAGTTTGTTTCGAAAGCAAAAATGTAGCGATATCGATTTCAACTCGAAAGAGTGAAACTTTTATCTGACTGTAGAAAAATTCAGTAATTAATTTTAAACACTACGAAAGATTTTTCTTATTAATTTGGAAAAATCCAATTTTCAAAAAGGTCATTTTAAGAGTATAACTAGACATGCGAAAGCGGACGTTTATACACTTAAAATCTGGTACAGGACACGCGAAAGTGAACAGTGCCATTAAATTAATTTTTCAACCGAAAGCAACTTTTTTAAGTAAATAAAAGTGATTATTTTCCAAAGGAGATTTTGCACTGTAAAAAGTTAGACACACGAAAGCAGGCAGTTAGACTACATATCTAATATTAGGTATCGGTCACGCGAAAGTGGACAAGTACCTTAACCTTAATCCTTTTTCTAAAATAAAATATTGTCTCATTATAAATATAAGTAACGAGAATTGCATTTGGGTCTCTCGTTTTCATAATTAAATTAAACCCAGTTTAATTTTTGCTTTTATCGATCAAAACTATTCTCATCGCCTTAGATAAACATAGTAATAGTAGAGAACAATAGTTGTTGATTGGTCTCTGTGGGATCGATAATCTTTTTTATACTAAACGTGATAAAGTGATACACTTGCGACCGCATCCAGTTTTTAGCGTCATTGCCGAGAACCAATAACGTAAATATCATACTCTGTTGTTACACCGTCTAGATTAAGGCATTAATTTTAGTTAATTTCCTCATCGTGTAGGTTATATGCGAAGAACCCGTAGTATCGGGATCTTAGTGGAATCAATCAACGAAATCGGGTGATACCTATGTGTTAGGCGCCAATTACAGCAACTTCATTTAGAAATGGCTGAAAACGAAAAATCGTCCTCTTAAGGACTTTGTCGTTCCATCTCAGGACGAGCCACGTTTTAGTATTGTTAACCATGTAATTCAGACTAACAACTTTGAGTTAAAACCCTCTCTACTGCAAATCGTGCAGTAGAACCAGTTCTCTGGTAGTCCAATTGAGGACCCAAATTTACACATTTACGTGTTTGTGCAGTACACTGACATGTTAAAAAATAATTGCGTCGATCCATAAGCCATTAGATTGCGCCTTTTTCCTTTTTCCTTGAGGGACAGAGCTCGAACTTGGCTACAGTTCCTACCGTTGAATTCCATAACTACATGGAATGAGCTAAAAAGGCGTTTTTAGCAAGGTATTTATTGCCAAGCAAAACAATGGTATTAAGAAACCAGATAACTTGTTTTAGACAGGCCGACAATGAATCCCTTTTTAAGGACTGGGAGAGATATAAGGACATGATGAGATTCTGCCCATATCATGGTTTAGAAAAGGGGTTAATAATCCACATATTCTACAACGGTATTCACTATAATACAAGAATGATTATTGATGTTGCGGCAAAAGGAGCTTTGATGGATAAGCCCTTCCAAGAAGCCTACCAACGCATAGAGAATATGGCCCAGGACCACTATCAACGGGTAAGCGAACACACTCCTTTTGAAAAGGCACATCCTAAAGGTGGTATGTATGAGGTGAGCAGTTTCGATCACATGAATTTTAAAGTAGATGTTCTCACTTAAAAGATCAATAACTTAACCATTACCTTTGCGACTACCATAGATGTCGTGACTCCCAACTGTGAAATTTGTGGAGTCCAAGAACATGTCATTGTTGATTGTCAATTATTAGTTGAGCATACCCTGACCATGTTAATTATGCACAAGGACACCCTTATTTCAACACGTATAGTTCTGGATGGAGAAATCATCCAAATTTCTCCTACAAGAATAATAATATTTTGTTTCCACCCACTTCTTCACCTAGTTTCCAAAACTATAAAGGAGCCCCTGTTGCTCTTGATGCCCCAAAAAAGTCTAATTTGGAACTAATGATGGAAAAATTTGTCTTGTCTCAGACTCAACAGAATAAAGAGTTTATGAACCAAAATGTTTATACCAAAAGTTTATTAAGCATTTGGATAATAAAATGGATGTTATGGACACTCATAATAAAATTCTAGAGACCAAAATCTCTCAAGTAGCCCAACAAAAAATGGCTATCGCTGCTCCTGCAGGAATATTTCTTGGCTAGCCACAACCTAATCCCAAGGGACATGTTAATGCCATAACACTGCGAAGTGGGACAGAGTTAGACGACCCTGTGGATAAGAGAGTTAGAGACTAGACTCTATGAAAGAGTGCATAGGAAGACCCTAAGAGAGTAACTAACAAAGACCCTAAGAGAGAACCACCGGTAGTTGATAATGGGCAAACATCAAAGCCAAATTTGTTAGCATAGAAGGAATAAGCATATACACCTTTTCCTCCCTATAAGCCATCCATCCTTACTCTCAAATACTTGTGAAGTCTAAGACACTTGATTTCTCAGGTGTTGGATAATAATTGGTGGTTTATGATGTAAGTGTTTTTTAATACTTTGTCTCATCCCCATTTGTCTTTAATGTATGCTTTATTTCCATCAGATTCCTTGTGTCTCTAATTGGTAGTTATGTGTTTCTAAATTATTTGACTCTAAATCAATCAGTTATTTGGATAAGAAGATTTTCTAGTTCAGAAGGTCCTAAGTCAGAATTCTTCTGAGAATTTTCTATCTTTTGATCATTGAGTTATATTAATGGATATAATTAATCGTGTTTGTTTAAGTAAAGGAGTGTGACTTCTATCATACTGTTTACTGTGAAATTTGGTAACCAACCGTTGATCTTCCAAATTACTAAATTTGGTTACTCACATGATCAATCAGATTGATCCTAGGACATGTGCTCATTGTTTTTTAAAGTGAATTCTAGTAACTATGAACACTTCGACAATGTTTGTGGAACTGATGATTAAACTTAGACAGTAAAAGGCTAACATGAATTAAAGAAAAAAAACTGTAAAAGGAACAGGTGATAATTTAGTAGCAAAGGCAAGTGTTCAAAATGAAGAAGTATTAAAACTGTTTGAAATAAAGAAGTAAAAGATTGTTTGAAATAAAAAAAGTAAAGAGATGTATTTCTGGAAAAGTAAAGGTAAATTGTATTACTTCAAAATAACTGACAATGGTGTAAACAAACGTACATTTCTTGATTTACGGTTCCTCTTCACACGGGTACTTGGTAAATTTTACAGATTATGTACAGACTTTGACACCCTTTTATCCTAACACTAAGACCCTTTATTTATACTCAATCGAAATAACTATTTTTAATGGCCCTTCAATCGCGTTGAGACACATGGCACTTTGCATGGATACAAATATCCATTATGCTCCACGTGTACCTTCAGCAGTTTCAGATAAGAGCACAGTTCCCTCCTTTATTTGAATTTTGAATCTCGAATCGAAAACCGCCTTCAACTATTTGAATAAATATTTCTAAGTCCTAATTGTACGTTGATGCTGATTACCCAAGGACTTTCGATTGGATCTCTTTAATACTAAATCCTGTTGAAACATCTCTACATGGTCGAAAACATCTCTTCATGGGATTTCCCTTTTAGTAATTCTACAGTGGGCGTCGAAATTATGAGCTAACAAGTTGCCCCCCAAAAATGTTATTTTTTGACATATGAGAGAAAAAGACATTTTTTGAGAATACGCTTCGACGCCTCAAACAACTTTGACATTTTGCCAGGTGTTCCAATGTTGTAAAACCTTTCAGTTTCTTCAGTTGTCTGGTGATGTCAGAATCATCATTACTTTTTCCTAACCACGTCTCCTTATCCCACAACCGAATCTTTTCACTCATCATGTTTCCTAGACTCTAGGAAATCATGGGTTCAGACATTAATTAACATCTCTCCATCACACTGCCCAAGGAAGACACGTGTCCCACTAACTTTTCAACCATTAATGTTGATTTGAAGCATTTTCTCTTCCAAGCACGCCTATAAAACCCACAAATTTACCCATTTCACACTTTACGCTTTCTGAACTTCCAAATGCTCCATCTACTTCTCTTCAAACAATATTCAACCACCACTGAAATAACCACCACTAAAAACCCTAAGGCTAATGAAACCATATATTTAAGGTTTATGAACAATGGATTTAGAGTTTTCCGCGCTACCCCCACATTCAAAGACCCCACTGATTATTTAGATTGGTTAAAGAAAATAGAGAAAGCTAAATCCCAGAACTGGAAAGACACAGGCATTTATGACCTCATCATGTTGTCGAAGATAGAGTTGGAGTATAGCACCTCTATATTGGTTTCTTCATTATACTTTTGGGATAGTACACACTATAATTTTCACCTTCCATGTGGCATCGCCACACCAACGCTTTTCAACTTAGCCGCTATCATAGGGCTAAAACCTACTGGATATACCTACGATCCTGAAATCGATGTTGCAGACACCATAGCCTTTTCTACCTCTCGAACAGCATATTCGACTCACATCGCCCATTATCATGACAAAGATATTGACATTGTCTCCGACATGGAGCATATAGCTTTCTTGGCCCTATGGTTGTCTCACTCTGTCTTCTGCTCGAAGTCTTTACAAGTTGCCAAGAAATATCTCACCTTGGCGAATCAACTACATACTGGACATGATATTTGCCTAAGTGAGATGATATTGGCAAGTCTCAATGAGTCATTGAGTGATGGAGTCACTCAATTGAAGAATTTGGGTGAAAAAGGGAATCTTCTCCTCTCTGGCCCTTTTTGGCTATTGCAACTCTGGCTCAATGCCACCTTTGAGGCAGTCTACCAAACAAAGGCCTCGTTGACAAAGAAGCTGGGGAGATTAAAAATAGAATGATCAAAGGAATTCGACTGGATCAGCTGACTCCCAGTGACGAAGGACAAGCCTTGCAACCAACTTTTATGGGCTACATAATGATGTTCGCCAAGCGCCATGTTTTCACTTCGAGCATGGCCCAATTTGCCTCTAGGAAGTATGGTCCAAAATGGTTTACCAGGACTTTCCCATCTCCATCCAAGAAACATAATCTTTAATGATTTGGGAAGCCTTCTTGACCCCGAGGATCCTAACCCTTCGATTTAATCCTTCAAAGGTTTAGTTTACTTTGATCACCTATCAACCTAACCTTGCCGCTCGACAGTTTGGGTTAATTCAGGTTCTTCCAAAGTGCCTGTATGACAAAAAGGGTAGCCTCCTTCTCTATAATGCAGTCCATAATGAAGCCACTGCCCTCAAGCAGATAGCCAGATATACTGGCAGGACCCAACTTACTCCTTTTAACTTCGAGCCTAACTTCCTCTGCACTCAAGAGTTTGGGAGATGGTGGACCAAATACTACATTGAAGAGTTATGTGATGTCTTTTCTATTATCCAAATCTTTGACAAAGCTTTTCTTATTGTGCAGGAAAAGACCAGAAAAGGTACTTACACGCTTATCAAAGAAATCCAAGCTTTTCAGAACTACTTTAAAACTGCTTATAGGCCTGATGATCTTAGTCGAACCATCCGCAAAGCAGCTGTCACGCTCAAAGAAATTTTTTCAAAGAAAATGGAAAGTCTAAAGATTCCTTCGTACGTTCCTCATGAGAAACGCTACGAAATGGCTTTCGAAATGTTTCCCCCAAAATTCCCTCCACTGCCTAATGTGGACTTTGGAGTGGCCCTTACCCCTCCATTTTCAGACTGGTTTATTTTTTGTGACTCCATTAAGATACTTCGATAGCAGTCCCAGAAAAAAGCCCAGCGGGTCGTTGCGACTAAGCATACTCTAGACAGTTTCAAAGGGCATCTTCATATAGGGATCGGAGATGTTCGCATTGAATCAGACATATATGAAGGTGTTGTTAGGGACCAATTAGTACTACTTTTTATATAATTTTATTGGTCCCTTTTACCAAGTTTTAATGTAATTACACACTTTTATTCTCACTATTTTGTATAAATGCAATTAGGTTTAATTTATTTTGTTTTGAGTAGTTATTTCACATATTTGTTAGTTTTGTAGAATTTTTGGGCAAGAGAGCTTTGGAATGATTAATCATAAATTGGAAGAAGTGTTGAATGCAATTTGGAGGCTTGACTTTGAAGATTAACATTTGGAAGACTAATTGGATGAAGCTTGCAAAGCAAGGAAGCTAAAGTAGCTTCAGTTCGCGCCGCGAAGCTTGCGAATCCAGTAAGCTGTTTTGGCCAAGTGTGTTGTTTTCAAGGCCAACTGTGTTTTGCCATTTTTGTGTCTGTCTTAGGGGGGGCTTTTTAGCTTTAGATGAAAATGATCATTTTAGGAAATGTCAACCCTTTTAGAAATCAGAATGTAAATTGTTCATTCATTCATTGATACTTGGATATTTTTTGTAAGAAAAAAAAACAGAGTTTTATTCTCTATTCCCTTTGGCTGTTCAAAATGAAGATGAGAAGATAAACCCCATTTTGTCAAGATTGGAGGTAGTAGCTATTCCTATTTGTTTATGTATTTTATTTGATTCTTATATATGATGAAAGATTGTTGATGTATTGAATGATATTTTTGCCCTAAGTTGAATATTATACTTGAGTAGTTGTTGAAAGAGATTATTTAAGTTTTGATCTAAAATATACTTTTAAGTAGTGAATAAGTTGTAGAGATAGATTTATTCACTACTCTTCTTTTGTATCAACCATTAAAGATTGCTATATTGATAGTTAGATGGAGAGATCGTCTAAGGATTAATATAGTGATTACCACAATATCATTTAGACATAAATGACTTTGAGAGGATACTTGAACATCATCAATAATCTTAAATCTATATAGTTGTCATAAGGAATCATAAGCAATTGGAATAGTGAACTCCAATCTTGCCAAGCCTTTTACATTTGATAAAAACCATTTTACTGTTTTAGTGACATTCTATGCAAAAGATAACTTTCCAAACCAAACCACTTTGTTACTTTCTAAACTTACAACAATTTGGATTATAGAACGGCAGTAATAACAACCAATCTCTGTGGATACGATATAAAAATATTTGCCGAAAACATACTTTTCAACAAATTGGCGTCGTTGCTGGGGATTGGTGTTCGATATTACAAGCATTGCAATAATTCATTGTTTTAAGTTTTGTTACTTTTATTACTATCCCTCTTGTGTTTCACTTGGTTTGTTAGTTTTGTAGATTCTAGTGCATGCGAGGAAAAGCTACCGAGGAGCAATTTCAATTCGATCCCGAAATTGAAAGAACACTTCGAAAGCTCAATAGCAAAACACGAAGAAGAAGGAAACTAGCCGAAGAGAGAAACCGGAGAGAAGAAGCATCTACTTCCACACTTGTTCAAATCGAATAAACGGTTGTAGAGGCTTGTGACGGAAACATGGCGGATGACAATCGTACCGAAATGTCCTCTAATAGTCCAAGAAGGAATGCACAATTTGCCCGTGGAGGAAGGAATACGGAGATGAAGACCGGAATCCTCCAACTTCTCTATGCAAATCCATTCACCGGAATGGACCATGAAGATCCGTATACCCATCTCATCAAGTTCTATGAGATTGCGGGTTCTACGGGAATTGATGAAACGGGTGAAGAAGCACTATTCAAGAGGATGTTCCCACACTCATTAGTGGGAAAGGCAAAAGAGTGGTACCTTGATCAAGCACCAAGAGTGATGACGGATTGGAATTTGCTAGAAGAAAAGTTCTTATAAAGATATTTCCCTCAATCCCGATTCATGGAAGCCAAAACGGCTATTGCGGTATTCACTCAAGGAAGCAACGAGTCTTTAGATGAGGCTTGGGAAAGATTCAAGTTAATGTTGAGAAAATGCAAGGGTCATGGTTTTGACGAGCTCACTCAAATCCATACTTTTCTAAATGGGCTCCAATCAACTCACAAGACACTTTTGGATGCTACCGCGGGTGGCTCTCTTATGTCAAAGAATGCTGAAGAAGCTAAAGTCATTATTGATCGGATGGCACTCAATGATCGCCAAAGTCAACATGACCGTAGCCCTTCACAACGTAAACCGGGAGTTCTTGAGTTAAATACCAATGACGCCATTCTTGCTCAAAACAAGCTACTCTCTCAACAAGTGGAGTTGCTTACTCAACAAATGGCCAAGCTTCCACAGCAAATGAAGGAAATTCAAGGGTCTCAAGTTCGACATCAAGTAGCATGTTGCGAATTATGTCAAGGAGATCATCCTACTGGTTTTTGCCCTCCACTAGAAGAAGTGAGTTATGTGAACAATCAAAATCAAGGCTATCAAAGGAACATTCAAGGTTATCAACCATCAAGGTTCAACAACCAAAATTTTCAGCAACAAAGTCCTTATCAACACCCAAATTCTCAAGGACAACAATCGCAAGGAGGAAATTCAAAGCTAGAAGACACTCTCCAACAATTCATGCAAGCCTCCATGGCAAATCAGAAGAGCACCGAGGCAGCAATCAAGAATTTGGAAAACCAAGTAGGTCAACTTGCGAAATAATTGTCGGAACAAACTGCGGGATCCTCTTTCTCCGCTAACACTCAAACTAATCCAAAGGAGCATTGTAAAGCAATTTTTACTAGAAGAGGTAGAGAGTTGACAAGGGGAAAAAGTGAGGAAATTACAGTAGAGAATGATATGGATGATGTACTGGAAAATGAGGATGTGGCTTGTGGAAAGGAGAAAGTGGCAGAAACTACTCAGTTCGCGCCGCGATCTCCCTTCGCGCCGCGAAAACAGCAGAACCAGCAATTGATGGAGGAACAACAGTGTGGAGCGGAAATGAAGAAGGAAATTGAACCAAGAAAAAAAGAAAAAAAAAGACAACGAAGTGAATGTCATTCCAGTTCAACATCTACCATATCCGCACCATCAAAGAAGGATAATGCTAGACACTATACACGGTTTATGGACATATTCAAACAACTTCAAATCAATATTCCATTTGCCGATGCATTAGAGCAAATGCCGCGGTATGCAAGGTTCATGAAGGATATTCTCACAAAGAAAAGAAGACATGTGGAAGACGAGACAATCTTGCTCGATGCACGTTGTAGTGCCATCATTCAAAAGACTCTCCCGAGGAAGGAATCCGATCCGGGCCAAGTCGTTTTACCGGTAACCATTGGAGACATCTATATTGGTAATGGCTTGATTGACTTGGGATCTAGCATCAATTTAATTCCCCTATCCATTGTCAAAAGATTAGGAAATGTTGAGATCAAATCTACAAGGATGACTTTACAACTAGCTGATAAGTCTACTACTTCACCATATGGAGTTGCTCAAGACATGTTAGTGAAGGTGGACAAATTCTTGTTTCCGGTAGATTTTGTGATAGTAGACATGGATGAGGATCGTGATGTTCCTATAATTCTTGGAAGACCATTCATGAAAATGGCCCGAGTGATGATAGATATTGATGATGGACTAATGAAAGTGAGGGTGCAAGATGAAGAGGTAGCCTTCAATCTTTTTGAAGCCAAAAAGCATCCTAATGTTAAGCATGACTCCTTCCGAATCGATGCCACCAAGGAGGGACTAGTTGAGATCGCAAACCAGGTTCATGTTTCTAATATATCAGAGAGATCTCTTATCGGAGTCTACAAAGTTTCGACCGAAAATGAAAAGAGATGGAAGCATTGTTGCATGAATTAGAGTCTTGCGGAGAACTTGTTTATCATGAAGAGACAAACGAAGGCTTGGATATGACAAAGAAAGTGGAGGAGCCAAAACTAGAGCCACATTTGAAGTATGTGTTCCTTGGTGATAACTGTACTAAACCGGTGATCATTAGCAATACTTTGCCTACAAAAGAGGAGAATCAATTGAGACGAGTGCTGAAAAAGAAGGAAGTTGTCAAACTAGTAGAGACCGAGATGAATTGTTCTATCTCCGATGGTGAATGGGTGAGTGTTGTGCAAGTAGTTCTGAAAAAGGGTGGTATCAGATTTTATCGAAGGTTCATCAAGAACCTCTTGAAGACAACAAAGCCCTTGAGGAAGTTGCTCCACAAAGCCGGATCGTGAAGACCGTTGAACCGTCGAGCTTCTAAACGACGTTAAACAAAGTGCTTGTTGGGAGGCAACCCAACGTTGTAAGTCTGCATTTTACATTTTCTCAATTCTGCTGTGTTAAATTCTGTGAAATTGGGTTCTGTCCACTACAGTTCGCCCCGCGACCATCTTTCGCCCAGCGAACTGAATGAAAAGATTCAGTTCGCGCCGCGAACAAGGTTCACCCCGCGAACGGTGCGTGGCAGAACCACTTAAGTTCTGTTTAGGTTATTTTTTTCTGTCCATTCTATTTCATTTTCAAAACAACAACTTTCCCTCTTTTCCACTCCCACTTCTAAACTTCCATAACTCAAGAATTTCCATCTCCAACTCCCAAATCCTCATTTGTTAACAAAGAATTAAGTGCTTCATTAAGGTATGTTGTTCTTTTCATGTTCTCTTCTCCATTCCTTTCGGGTGCTCATTTAGGTAAGGTTAGGGTTCTGTAAAAATTGACACTTGATACTTGAAATAATCTTGCATGTCTAATTTGGGTTCAGATTAGGATTAGGATAAAGATTGTGATTATGACTGTTGAAAGTAATAAACTTCAAATCTTTGGAACCCTAGAAGGCTCCTGGAGATTTCCTGGTTCGCAGGGTTCGCGCTGCGAACGGGCCTTCGTGCCGCGAACTGGGAAATTCCAGTGCCATGTTTTATGTTGTTGATTGCTAACTCTCTTCATGTTTTGTTGTATGGTTGTTCTGATGTTTATTGCAGATGTCTAAGAGAACCAAAACCACGGCTTCCGGTCCTTCTCGTTCATTGAGACGGTTCACAAGTGACGAACATGAAGAACGATTTGAAAGCTTAATCAAGAGAACCATCCAACTGGAAAGGTTCATCCGTTTATCACTGAGTGGAACTTATCGGGATTTGGTTTCAAATTTTGAGAGAAGAAGGTGGACCAAACTTTGTGAACCAGAGGCGGCAATCAATTATGATATTGTACGGGAGTTCTATGCAAACGCCATGCATCTTGAAGAGGGAGTAGCTTTCAACTACCAAACCAGAGTAAGAGGCAAGATTATTTCGTTTGGAAGAGATGCAATCAACCAATATCTTGGTAATCCTCTAACCTTGGGAGAGAATTAGCGGTGCGAGTATCGTACCCAGGAATTGGCCAACGTTTGGGATCTTCAAGCGGTGAGCGCTACCCTATGCCTTAAAGGAAAGACATTTGACCTAAATGATCAAGGACTTCCAAAGTCATGGAAAAGAGAAAATATGTATCTGGAAGCAAGGGCATTTCTGGTGCTGCTGTTGAGCAATATCCGGCCAAGGAGCCACAGCACTATGATCCCTTTGGATGTAGGGTGCTTGCTGTATTACATCATGATCGGAAAATCTGTGGATGTAGCATCAATCATAGCGGGGGAAATGCGCAAGATGGCTATAAGCGGGACAAAATTTGGTGGTAAAGCAGGTGTGCTTGCATACCCGGGGCTGGTCATGGGACTTTGCCGACGGGCGAATGTTGCCATTCCGGATGAAGTACATTTCTCTATCACTAGTGTGATTAACGATGCTTATTTGAACAGGTTTTGCCAAAGGCAGATGGGTAGAGCCGAAGGAGCTGGGACTTCGTCCTCTAGACCCCGACCCCGCACCACTCCAGTTTTCGACCAGATGGCATTTGCTAATTATTGCTGCGAGAGCTTTGAGGCCTCAAGGAGGTCTCAATCATTCATCTTTGACGCTATGCATCAACAATTTCAGAACACTTTCTTGGCACCTGAAGCCCGCACATTTCCGTCCCAGGCGGAATATGTTGCTTATGCTAATTGGCCTGAGGGCAGGCCAACTTTTATGCGGGGTGCAGGAGGTGGTGCTAACCATGGTGATGAGATGGAGGACGTTCTTGGATCTGTTGGTGGTGGACAAGAGGAGGAAGATTAAGGAGCTTTTTGAATTTTTATTTTTATTTATTTTGAGTTTCTTTGTATTATTTTGCTTTTGTAGAATTTTGAGTGTACTTTTGGGTGGCTCTAGTTCACCAAAAGTTTGGTTTGTTAGTTGTTTTGATAATTGCATGAATACTCTTTGAGATTTAAGTGTGTTACGATCAAATTGGTTTACCAACATTTTTGTTTAATTGTTCTTACTCTTAAGTCAAGCCTAAAGCAACCAAGAAATGTTCGCAAAGAAAGAAGCATAGGACACTTCGAGTGGTGATGATAAGAATTAGTGTCGGCATTTCAAGGTACACTTTATCGCTTTCTAGACTTAACATGAGTAGTTTAATGGTATGTGCAAATTCCATATCATAAATTCATTGAAATATATGTCATTTTTGAATCAAAATAGGACTTAACCAATTGT
Organism: Lathyrus oleraceus; assembly: GCF_024323335.1. Lineage (NCBI taxonomy): Eukaryota > Viridiplantae > Streptophyta > Magnoliopsida > Fabales > Fabaceae > Lathyrus > Lathyrus oleraceus. Next base: position 146,685,368 of record NC_066583.1, on the reverse strand, counting down.
GAGGAAGCTTTCCATTGTACACTAAAATGCGGGAAACCGAGCATTATTTCAACTCATTCTTATCATGCTAAATCATGCATCAATCTATTTTTGTGTGAAAATTTTGAAAATGATAGAGGCATTGTTTGTTGAGAAAAACCACTTGACCAAAAAGTTTGAGTCAACTAACCTTGTGAGGAGTAATCCTTAGTTAAACCCCTTTGAGCTTATTTTAGGATTCATTTGGTTGATAAGTGTAAAATCAATTGAAAGTTTTGTGAATAAATGAATCCTAATTTCTTTCGTGTCAATTGAACCCTCAAACCGAGTTGTTTGAAAATTTTTGCCTTTTGCTTATGTCTAAGTAGGGAGCATTTTTGAATAAATTTGGTTTTGGAATCTAAAGTTGGGGAGAGTAAAGTAAGAAGAGTTGATTAGAAACTTGGAAAAGTGAGTTTTTATGAAAGGGTGAAAATATGAAAAGAAACAAGAAAAGAAATCACCCTTGAAACCATAGAGAAAAATATGAAAAGAAAACAAAGAAAAGGCTCATGGTTGTGTGGTTGTAAAAAGAAAAAGAAAAGAAAAAGACGGGGATCAAAGAAATGGAAATTGTGTAGAGTTGAATGTAAGGAAATGCTCCCTTAGGATAGGCAACTTTGTTGAATTCTCTTAATCATATCCTCTCTTGAAACCCAAGCCACATTACAACCCTTGAAAGACCTCTTGATTCTCATTTTTCACATGATTTGGTATTTGTTTTGATGACCGCATGATTTGAGTTGTTGTTGATTTAATTGCTTGGATGAGTGAAAGTAACCCTTCATGTTATTCATCATTACTATGATGTGTGTGTAAGTTGATTCAATTTTGACATACATGACTTTGAATTCCTTGGTATGATTTTTGCACTCAACCATTTCTCTTATTTATGTTTTGTCTAGAATTGAGATAGGTGGATTGAGAAAGTGCCAAACACTTTTGAACCATTTGAATGTCCTTAGTTCTTGTTTCAATCTTTTGTGTCATTGCTTTGGTTGTGATGGTGGAAACTTTTATTTAGGGACAAACAAAATGCTAAGTTGGGGAGAGTTGTTAGGGACCAATTAGTACTACTTTTTATATAATTTTATTGGTCCCTTTTACCAAGTTTTGATGTAATTACACACTTTTATTCTCACTATTTTGTATAAATGCAATTAGGTTTAATTTATTTTGTTTTGAGTAGTTATTTCACATATTTGTTAGTTTTGTAGAATTTTTGGGCAAGAGAGCTTTGGAATGATTAATCATAAATTGGAAGAAGTGTTGAATGCAATTTGGAGGCTTGACTTTGAAGATTAACATTGGAAGACTAATTGGATGAAGCTTGCAAAGCAAGGAAGCTGAAGTAGCTTCAGTTCGCGCCGCGAACTCCTTTCACGCCGCGAATCTTGCGAATCCAGCAAGCTGTTTTGGCCAAGTGTGTTGTTTTCAAGGCCAGCTGTGTTTTGCCATTTTTGTGTCTGTCTTAGGGGGGCTTTTTAGCTTTAGATGAAAATGATCATTTTAGGAAATGTCAATCCTTTTAGAAATTAGAATGTAAATTGTTCATTCATTCATTGATACTTGGATATTTTTTGTAAGAAAAAAAACAGAGTTTTATTCTCTATTCCCTTTGGCTGTTCAAAATGAAGATGAGAAGCTAAACCCCATTTTGTCAAGATTGGAGGTAGTAGCTATTCCTATTTGTTTATGTATTTTATTTGATTCTTATATATGATGAAAGATTGTTGATGTATTGAATGATATTTTTGCCCTAAGTTGAATATTAGACTTGAGTAGTTGTTGAAAGAGATTATTTAAGTTTTGATCTAAAATATACTTTTAAGTAGTGAATAAGTTGTAGAGATAGATTTATTCACTACTCTTCTTTTGTATCAACCATTAAAGATTGCTATATTGATAGTTAGATGGAGAGATCGTCTAAGGATTAATATAGTGATTATCACAATATCATTTAGACATAAATGACTTTGAGAGGATACTTGAACATCATCAATAATCTTAAATCTATATAGTTGTCATAAGGAATCATAAGCAATTGGAATAGTGAACTCCAATCTTGCCAAGCCTTTTACATTTGATAAAAACCATTTTACTGTTTTAGTGACATTCTATGCAAAAGATAACTTTCCAAACCAAACCACTTGGTTACTTTCTAAACTTATAACAATTTGGATTATAGAACGGCAGTAATAACAACCAATCTCTGTGGATACGATATAAAAATATTTGCCGAAAACATACTTTTCAACAGTGACACATGAGATTTTCCTCGAAGCAAATCCCTCTTTTAGGATATTTACTCTTAGCTAACACTAACTGCTTTACATTATTTTCTTTTAGCCATCAGGGCTCCACCTAAGAAACCTACCATCAGAAGACCAGACGAATTAAAGACTGGGGGAGGTAACAAGCCTACAAAGGTATACTTCTACCTTTTCTTTTCTTTTTCTTTTGTTATGTTTAATGATGCTGACATTCCAATTCTTAACTTAGGCTGCTCGAAAACCTCCTCTAAGTCCCATCAAAATCCAAAAACCCATAGAGAACCCCGTCATAATAGAATCTGACAAAGAGGATCTGTCGCCGGTGCTCGACCTAACTTCTAGGAAGAGGAAGCAGCAGCTGAAGGTCACCGACACTTTGAGCCAACCTCCAGCAAAGCTCCCGAAGAAAAGGCCTTCTGCACTTACTATTCAAGAGCCTACTTCTGAAGAAATGGCAAAGATAGCAACGACCCAAAATGAAAGTAACAACTCCAGCCCTGGGGGCGAAGGTGACAAGGTAAAACAAACTTCACTCTGCCTTACATAGTTTATTTACTGTCTTTCACCATTCATTGTTTCGATTGTGTTGATTTCAGGGTGGCGCAAGAACTGTCGTTCGAACCAAAACCATAACTTCTTCCGCGTCAGCTTCTATTGTGGATGTCCTAAATAGTGCTGGCGAACCCACTTATCGACCCTCATCTGGAAAAAGCTCCATAAGTGAGATTAACGAACTTTTTTCTGGTGGCATTGATACTTCACCACCAAAGACTGCTACTCAACACTCTCATGCCAGTGCCTCCGATCATGAAACTGCTTCGATCGAAGAAGATGAGGCTGAAGTGAAACCAAATCCTATGATGGTGGATGAATTAGTTGAAAATGGAGACAATCCTGGAGACAATTCATACAACATCGAAGGAACAGTCAATCCCCGGGAGGAAGGTGGCTACGTCGAAGATACGTGGATGGAGGAAGAGAATGAAGGCAACCAGACCACAGTCCTTGTTGGTGGTGATGATAAAGGCTCTAAAGAGAGAGAGGCTGATACAGGCGAAGGGCAGGCCCAGAACCAAACTCTTGTCACTCCAACTATTGCAGTTATTCCGACAGGCGAAGTTTCGACAAGTAGTACTAGGGGCCTTTCTGCAGAAAGACTGGCCATTCTGAAATGAAGCCAACCCCTTGAATATTTGAAGGTTACGCTAAGTTGTAGGGAAAGTTCTTCTGAACAAAGCCTTAGCACTGCTTCGGTGTCTGAAGATCAACCTTCGAGCACCCATGCAGATGAAGTGCTTTCCAAGATTAAGGACAAGATCTTTGAAGGTGACATATTCCTGTTGTTGTTGGTTGATTCTTCTGCCCCCTTAACCTTAAAGGCTCTTCTTGATCAAGTCAACCTGTTAGAAACTTCCCCTGAAGTTGCCAACATTATATTGGAGATAGGCATTATGATCGACCAAGATGTCGCAGATCATAAATTGCTACCTCAGCTAACAGGGGAAATAGAAAAGAAAATTGGTTCTGAAGTAGCTGTCTGGGATGCTGCCACTGAGTCAACCAACAAAGCGAAGGAATTGGAGCAATCTAAACAAAAGAACCAAGAAAAGATCGAAAGCCCAGATCATGATATTGCTTCTTGGAAGAAGCAAATCAAAGAACTACAGAAAAAAGATCTCTGAGGCCGAAAGAAGCAAAAGCGAACTCCTAGAGTTTGATGATGCCTTAATGGCTAAAGATCTAGAATTCGGCATGGAGTTCGTTGAACATGCTCGAAAACTTGAGTTTGACATCAAACTTCTTCGGTCGAAGAGATCTTTATGTGAGAAACGTCTAGAACTTCTCAAAGCAAAGTACCTTCAGATCAAGGCCACCCTTCCTTTCTAATTTTTCCATTTTGCTTATTTTTGATGTAATGAGACATAAGTTTTAATTGTAATGAATATTATCCCTTTGGACCTTCAAATAAAATGCAAATCATTTTGGCATTTTTACCATGTTGACTCTGATTAACTTATATATATATATATATATATATATATATATTATATATATATATATATATATATATATATATATATATATATATATATATATAATATATATATATATATATATAACTATTCGTCTCTTATTTTTATCTCTTGGAGCACTGGTCTATACTTTTTAAAATATTTCCCATTTACTCTCAAGATCCTTTTGTCTTCATTAATCTCCTCAATTTCGTAGGCACCATTAGAAAACACTTGCAAAATTTGAAAAGGACCTTCCCATTTTGGAGACCACTTCCCTAAGGTCCTATCCTTTCGATCCATTGGAAGGATCACCTTCCAAACCAAATCTTCAGGAGAAAAACTTTTGATTTTCACCTTTTTGTTATAAGAGTTCTCTACTCTCTTCTTCTGCCGTTTTAATAACTCCAAGGCATTTAACCTTTCTTCATCTAGATCAACCAACTCATCCAGCATCATGCTCCAATATGACTCTGTTGGAATTTCATGATGCCTTTGAGTCCTTGTGGATTGTAAGTGAATCTCTACTGGTAAAACAACATCATTACCAAAAGTCATCCGAAAAGGGGTCGACTTAGTGGCTTCTTTTGAGGGAGGTACGACATGCCCACAAAATCTGATCTAAAGTTTTGTGCCAATTTCTGGGCTTCTTCCCCACATGCTTCTTAATCAAACCAATGATCACTTTATTAGTAGCTTCGACTTGTCCATTAGCTTGAGCATAATATGGCGTCAAAGCTAAGAGTTTGAAACCCATTTCTTTAGCAAATTCTTGCATCTTTCGGCTAGTGAATATTGACCCTTGATCTGTTGTGACGGTCTCTCGGATTCCAAATCTATAAATAATATACTTCTGGATAAAATCAATCACATCTTCCTGATTTACGTTTGGTAAGGGTATAACTTCGATCCATTTCGTAAAATAACCAATATCCACCATGATATATCTTTGACTCTTAGATGATGGTGGTCGAATTTCCCCAATTAAATCTAAAGCCAAACCTATGAATGGCTAAGGCTTGACGATGGAGTGCAATTCGCTTGCGGGGACGTGTTGTATGCATGCATGTATCTGACATTCTTGGCATCCTTTTGAAAATTCGATGCAATCCTTCAACATAGTAGGCCAATACATCCCTTGGTAAAATAAAAGTCATTTCATCTTATGGAGCCAACTTGGTGTGCCCCACACGCCCCACTATGAATAGACGAAAGGGTTAAATATGCCTCGGACTCACTGAGGCACTTAAACAAAACTCCCTCAGGGGACTTCTTAAACAACTCCAATCCCAAAAGAACATAACTTAACGCTCGGTACCTGGTTTTTTGATCAACAGACGTCGTTGGATTCTGTAGATATTCCACTATTGGTTTCCTCCAATCTTCATTTTCCAGATTGTTTATTGCCAATATTTCGAAGTTTCCTTCATCAGCGTATCCTAGCTTTGTCTTTTCTAAGTCTGAGGGGATTAATCTGGTTGATACAACTTTTCCTCTGACTTCGATGACTTTTTGCAATTTTTCTTTTGAAATTTTATACCCAGATCCAATTTGAGGCAAGTCATTAGCCACTTGATTTTCCAATCGAGGTATATGTTGAATATTAGCCATCTCGAATATTTTTAGCAATCGACTGGCTATTATGAAGTACATAATTAAATTCTTCTTAATACATTTGTATTCTTTTGTGATCTGTTTTATGACTAACTCTGAGTCTCCCATTATTTCGACTCGAGTTGCCCTTAATTCCAACAATATTTTAAGTCCGGCTATGAGGGCTTCATATTCGGCCTCATTGTTCGAGCAGAGACCCTCTACTCTGTACTTGAGTCTTGTTGGAATTTTATTAGGAGAAATAATTAGCACACTTATGCATGTTCCATCCCTGTGACTAGACCCATCGAAGTACAACTTCCAAGGTTCTAATTCAAGGTAGTGCAATGCATTTGCATCTATGGAGTGGTCGACTATAAAATCTGCTACCACTTGTCCCTTAACAGCCTTTAATGGCATGTACGTTAGGGAAAATTCGATTAATGCTAATGCCCACTTCCCAATTCGACTGTGCAAAATTGTTTTGGACAACATATGTTTAATAACGTCGAAATGAGATGAAACATAAACATCAACAGGTTTTATATAATGCTTCAACTTTGTACAAGAGAAATACAAGCATAAACACACATTTTTAACTATGTTATACCTAGTTTCTGCATCATTAAGACCCTACTGAGGTAATAGATGGCTCTTTTGACGCCATTATCATCCTCTTGAGCCAACATGCTCCCTAAAGTCTTGTCAAACATAGATATGTACAATCTCATACTCTTATTTCTACAAGGTGGTGTCGGGATTGGTGGATGACTCAAGTATGCTTTAATCTTATCAAATGCTCCTTGTTGAGCCTGCCTCCAATCAAAACCTTCCTTGTTTAGTCGAAGCAATGGTGAAAAAGCTTGTGTCTTCCCACTAAGTTATGAGATGAATCTCCTCAGGAAATTGATCTTGCCTAGTAGTGACTGCAATTCTTTCTTCGTTGATGGCGCTTTCGCTTCCATTATGGCCTTGGTCTTATTCTGGTTTATTTCAATTCCCTTTTTATGGACCAAAAAGCCTAAGAAATCCCCAGCCTGTACACAAAAATCGCATTTGAGAGGATTCATTTTCAGACCATGCTTTCTCATCCTTTCGAAGGATATTCGAAGATGGTCTATATGGTTGTTCCCTGAAACAGACTTAATGATAATATAATCTATGTAGATTTGCATAAAAGTCTCTATAAGATCATGGAAGATCAAATTCATTGCTCTTTGGTAGGTTTCCCCAGCATTTTTCAAACGAAAAGGCATCACCACCCATTCGTAGGTGCCTAAGGCTCCAAGGCATTGAAATGGTGTTTTGGGGACATCCTCTTCTGCAATAATTATTTAATTATACCCAAAATATCCATCAAGCATGCTTAAATAATCATAGCCTACAGGGAAATCGACTAGCATTTTTGCCACTGGCATCGAATATTCATCCTTTAGGGTTGCAGTATTTAAATCTCTAAAATCTATGCAAACCCTCAAAGTACATTCTTTTTAATAACAAGCACAATATTAGCTAACCTTTCGACATACCTGGCTGTGCGAATGAAGTTACAGCGAATGAGCCTTTCGACCTCTTCTTTGATCTTCGAGAGTATTATTGGTGCAAATCGCCTTGGGTTCTGCTTAATAGGCTTCTTTCCAGGCTTGATTGGAAGCTTCAACTCAACCAGATCTCTGCTCAAATCAGGCATCTCATCATAGTCCCATGCAAAACAGTCTTTGAACTCTTTCAATAACTAAACCACTTAGACTTTTAATTGAGGGTGGATATTGGCGCTAATGTAAGTTGGCCTCTTTATTAATCCCTCTCCCAAGTCTATTTCCTTCAGTGGATCCTGAGCCAGCATTTTAGCATTTGTTGCTAGCGGATCCTTCTCAAAACCCAAAGGCTCATCATCATAGATAGCGTCAAGCCTCTGGCCTTACTCTTTGTTTTGACCCTTGTCAGGTGGCATTGGGTCAAAATCCTTACCATGACCTATTGGATGAAAAACTTCAGTGGCTTCGACAGCCATGTCTTTTACCTCGACCTCTAAGGCCAATTGTTGCTTGTTTTAGGCTATGTAAGCCGAAATCCTTTTTAAAGTTGCGAACTCAGTCATCAACACTAAATTCGCTTCCCTAAACTGTGGGTTCAATTCCAAACACTCCTAAGTATCCAAAGTCATCTTCGCCTACTACTTCGTTGTCCCAGCGAAAGCCATTGTAAGGGTGCAACGACAGGGAGCAATACACGTTGTCATCAGGAGTGAATATAAAATCGGCCGAATCACAAGGAGCGATGTTGGCCAAATGCTTATCAAATTGGTGTCTTCCATTATGATTGATAGGGGTTTTGAAGTACCCTTGATCCGCCTCTATATTTTTCATGATGCCATCTGGACGCCATATAATGATCCTCTGGTGCATTGAGGATGGGACAGCTCCGACCCCGTGTATCCACTCCCTTCCAAGTAACAGATTATAGTTGGTCTTCATTTCCATAATTATAAACATTGTTGATCTTGTGACCGTTCCTACGGTTAACTCGACTTGGATGACACCAAGGGTGGAACCCACTTTACCTTCGTAGTTGGTAAGCACCATATTATGAGGTTCTTTTGTCAGCCTGAAATTCTCTACGGTAAGCTAATGACGAACCTCTTTCGACTTCGAAGCTCTGTCATTTCCCTTGACCGCGTTTCCTGCCATCTACTGGCTTTACCCACTTCCCGTTCGACACTTCCGCACTAGGTTTGAAAGAAATAGGTTTAGTAGCAGGACCTTTTTGCTTCCCTTCACCAAGTGTCACCATCGGCCGTCTTGGATCATGGTATCTCCTTGGGTCGAAAGCCCTTATGGGATGAACAGCCAGTTGACTTTGAAATTTGTGACCTCCTTGGTGATTCGCCCTCCTTACCCTCTCGAGATTTTGTGTTGCCTTCTTATCAAACACAACACTGCACGGAGGGCACAACATGACTTCCGATTGCTTCTTCTGGCATCTTCGGAGGAAGTCAGACAGTGTTTCGTCCTCTTTTGGAAAGGAGATTTTGTTATATTCTTCCTGTCGACACTCACCGTCAACTTCCATGGATGTCTCCTGGGATATCTCGACCATATTAACCTCCATGTTGACATCTTCAGTGATGTCTAGCTTCTGGAATTGTAATTGAAGGCCCTCAGTGGCCTTGTTTATCTGCACGAAACCATCAGCGGATTCCTTGGTGATTATCATCATATTGGAATCTTCAGTGGTTCCAACACCGGAGACATCAACGCTCTTGTTGGTGGCATCTCCCATAGCTTTTTGAATGAAGTCATTAAGAGATTCTTGATCAAGACGTTCAGAAACCTTAGCCATAACAGGTTCATTGAAAAAGTCTTCAGTTACTTCAGTCATGTCGAAATCATCAGTGACTTCGACTAAGTTCACTTCCTCTGGCTCCGTATAATGGGCATCTGCCACTTGCAGAGGATCGGAGTCGATCTTCATCTGGCTCCGAGTTTTGTCTCCAAATTTGAGTCTCCCTTCTTGGTTGGCATTCTGCACAAGATCCCTGAAAAGAAAATATTGAGATGTTTTATGACCCAAAAAACCATGGTATTTGCAAAACCCTTTTTTCTTTCTTTTTTCTAAAGGATGTACTTTAGCACCCGGTGGTACTATCATTTGACCATCCTTAACTAACAAGTTAAAAATTTCGTCACATTTTGTAACGTCGAAGGTATAAGTTTTCTTGGGAAATTTATCATTCTTTTCTGATTCGATAGGGTTTTTTCCATTCGAAGGGGCCAAAACTTTACACGCGTAAGGTGGCCCTTGCTGCAATTCAGCAAGATCAATCTCATTCTCGTCGAAGTATGAAAGTCTATTACAAGACCCCTCATCATCATTTCTGAAATCGACATAGGCTACTTTGTTTTTATTTGCTCTAGCATTTTCTTCCTTCAAACGTTCTAACTGTCGAACCCTATCGGCCAATTGGGCCATATCTCTCAGATACTGGGTGTAACACCCCTTTTTCTACCCCAAAATACTTAACATTTAATCAGAGTGAATAAGCACGCATATAAACAAAAGGGCGTCACATCGACGTTTATAAAAACCAACAGCTTTCAAAAACCAAACATCATTCATCATCAATATACAATACACTTGGTCATTTAAAATAACACATTTCAAATATCATGAATATACAAGTATATGCGTTCGCAGCGGAAAATAATGAATATTCATGCATTTCATAAAATGATTCATGTCCCATACCATGATCATCTCTCAATAATCTCCTCAAGATAAACTAAAAACCATATCCAGAATATTTGGCACTATGGCCTCTCAAACAACAAATTTCAAATAAACATGTTCACAAGTAATAACATAATACATATCCAAATAAGATATGAGTTCAATACTACCAATCTACCCCGTGTTACATGACCAGAGCATTGACTCGCTACCTAGTCTCTAAAACCAAAACACGAAAACTCTCCGGCTAAATCTCGAGTGAGCTACCGTCCACTTACTTCAGCAATACTACTCTTGAATATCTGCACGATGCCCATGTAAAGGAAACATTCAAACAGAAGGGTGAGAATTCAAATCATTATGAAGAAGTATAATAAGGCACAATGATTAAATCAACAATTAACGGAATTCATCACACCTTGTATAACCATGTCAATAATATTAACCAACATTTATTTCACATGTTTCAAACATCCATCAAACTCAAGGAGTACAATACTAAAATCCAATACTATATTCCCAAATATACACATGACTACAATTATCACATAATCACATATTTTGCCAAGTTATGTATCCAAACATCACCAAATTCAATTACCATATCTCATACACACCTCACAATCACATCAATGCATACATTCAATTATCACATAACTCTAATGTGACTCAATGCAAGACATGTGACTCTATGCATGTGGTACCGTAATATGAACCCAACGTTTCACCGCTTTCCGATTCAATATCTAGAATCCAAGCCACGCTTCCGATCCGGACAAGATCAAAGCCACTACGTCTATTTCCAATTAAGGATCAACGTCTGCTACGCCTATTTCCATTCAAGGATCAACGTCTATTACCATGTGAACCCACAGTTTCACCGTTTTCACCATAAAGCCGACCATGCCATGAATGAATGTACAAATACCAATAACATATGCAATTAAGATCATCTCTACCATCTTAACATTCCACATATCACCATAATTCAACTCTATGAATAATCCACCAATGGTACATATACACATTCATAACAATATATCATTCACAAATATAGGCTAATTATCAAATACGCACACTTAGATTTCATTTCAAACTAAATACAGCCTTTAAAGTCTCAATTTTTCATTTTTCAACAGTGGTAACCGGTTAACGCTTTTAGGTAACCGGTTAACACGAAACAGAATGCAATTCCTGGCAGATTTTTAAGTAAGTAACCTGTTAACGCTTTTTGGTAACCGGTTAACACAAAACAGAATGCAATTTCTGAGCAGATTTTTTAACAAGTAACCGGTTAACGCTTTTGGGTAACCGGTTAACACAAAACAGAATGCAGTTTCTGAGCAGATTTTTAACAAGTAACCGGTTAACGCTTTTGGGTAACCGGTTAACACGTTCGAAACTGGAACTTTTCTTAACGTTACCTGTACTTTAATGGAATTTAATAAAATAAGTGGTTTCTCAATCTATCACTCACTTTCATCCATATATCCATTCCAAACACAATTAATCACCACAAATCAAGAATACTCATCAAAATCTAACAATTCCAAAAACCATGAAATTTAGGGATTTCAACGTAAACATATTTCTACCCATTGACCCAATCATACTAACCCATAATAATAAGGATTCTCCCCCTTACCTCTTCAATTTTCTGGAAACCTTAGCTTCTCTCTTGTTCTTCCCCTCTTCTCCTTACTTTTCCTCTTTTCTTTCTCTGTTGCCGTCAAATGATCAAATGAATCCTACTTCTCACTCTCCTACCTCTTACTATTCTAGTATTATATTTGGGCTTAAAGAATGATACCTCTAATTTAATTAATAGGCCCAATAAGACATAGTATTATAATATCCCTATTTAATTCAAATAAATTAAACCAACACAGTATACACACCAAGTTAATTAATATAATCAATTATTATACTACCTAACAACCAATTAATTAATTAACACTCCAAATAAATAAAATAAAATATAATAATAATAATAATATAAGAAATAAATCCTAAAATTGGGTTGTTACAACTCTCCCCCACTTAAAATATTGTCGGCCTCAAAAATTTACCTCAAACGAACAACTCCGGATACAATTCCTTCATCTTATCCTCGAGTTGGCGACTCCGCCCCATATCACTTTCACCAAAGCAATTTCCTTACCACGAAGCTTCTTCACTTCTCGATCTTCAATTCGCATAGGTGATGTATCAACCGTCAAATTATCCCTCACTTGAACATCATCTACTGGAACAATATGCGATGGATCCGCAATATACTTCCTCAATTGAGACACATGGAATACATCATGAAGATTAGAAAGTGACGGTGGTAATGCAATCCGATATGCCACTTCACCTACCCTCTCGGAAATCTGATAAGGACCAATGAAACGCGACGTCAACTTACCCGACTTCAAAGCTCTACCAACACCCGTTATTGGCGTAACTCGAAGAAACACATGCTCATCTTTCTCAAACTCAAGAGCCTTCCTCCTCTTATCATGATAACTCTTTTGACGACTCTGAGAAGCCTTCATCTTCTCTTGAATCATCTTAATCTTATCTGTAGTCTCTTGAATCAACTCGGGTCCAACCACAGCACTCTCTCCCGATTCGTACCAACATAAAGGAGTTCTACACCTTCTACCATAAAGAGCCTCAAAAGGTGCCATTCCAATACTCGAATGGAAACTGTTGTTATACGTAAATTCGATCAAAGGCAAGAAACTATCCCAGTTTCCTCCTTGTTCCAAAACACAAGACCTCAAAAGATCTTCAAGTGACTGAATAGTCCTCTCCGTTTGACCATCAGTTTACGGATGATATGCCGAACTCAAACGCAACTTCGTACCCAAAGCACTTTGCAAACCTTCCCAAAATCTCGAAGTGAACCTCAGATCTCTATCCGAAACAATGCTCGACGGAATACCATGCAAACTCACAATCCTTTCGATGTACAACTTAGCAAGTCTCTCCATCGAATAATCCATCCTCATCGGAATAAAATGAGCATATTTCGTCAACCTGTCCACAACAACCCAAATCGCCTCACAATTACTCAATGTTCTCGGCAAGCCCGAAACAAAATCCATAGAGATACTATCTCACTTCCACTCGGGAATAGATAACGGTTGCATCAAACCAGACGGATTTTGATGTTCAATCTTTGACTTTTGACAAGTCAAACATGAATATACAAATTCTACTACATCCTTCTTCATACCTTGCCACCAAAACATCTTTCTCAAGTCTTGATACATTTTAGTAGCACCAGGATGAATACTCAAACCACTTCTATGCCCTTCCTCAAGAATCCTCTTTCTCAAATCCGCAACTTCCGGAACACAAACTCGATCACGACACCTCATGATACCATTCTCATCAATCCGAAAGTCACCACCTTTGTCTTGATTAATCAATGTCATAACATCGACTAATTTCAAATCTGACTTCTGACCTTCTCTAATCTCGTCAATAATGCCACACGTAAGCTTCAACATACCAAGCTTAACACACGAAGGCGTCGCTTCACAAACCAAACTCAAATCTCTAAATTGCTCCAACAATTCAAACTCTCGAATCATCAACATAGACATGTGCAATGACTTCCTACTCAATGCATCGGCTACAACATTCGCCTTTCCAGGATGATAATTCAAACCAAAATCATAATCTTTCAAGAATTCCAACCATCTCCTTTGCCTCATATTCAATTCTTTCTGATCGAACAAGTACTTCAAACTCTTGTGATTACTAAACACATCAAATTGCGATCCAAACAAATAATGTCTCCAAAGCTTCAACACAAACACAACGACATCCAACTCTAAATCATGCGTCGGATAATTCCTCTCATGAACTTTAAGTTGCCTTGAAGCATAAGCTACCGCTTGCCCTTTTTGCATCAAAATACCTCCCAAACCCAACAAAGAAGCATCACAATACACAACGAAAGGTTCTAACGGATCTGGTAAAATTAAAATAGGAGCCGTGGTCAATCTTCTCTTAAGCTCTTTAAAATTCGCTTCACACTGCGAAGTCCAAATGAAAGCTTGACCTTTCCTAGTCAATCGCGTCAATGGTAACGACAACTTAGAAAATCCTTCAATGAACTTCCTATAATAACCAGCCAAACCAAGGAAACTTCTAATCTCAGCAATAGACTTAGGAGCTTCCCATTGAGATACAACTTCAATCTTCGTAGGATCCACAGAAATACCACCACTCGAAATCACATGTCCAAGAAAACTTACTTCACTCAACCAAAACTCACATTTAGAGAGTTTAGCAAACAACTTCTTCTTTTTCAACACCGATAACACAACCTTCAAATGCTCGGCATGATCCTCTTCACTCTTAGAATAAATCAATATATCATCGATGAACACAACAACAAACTTATCCAGATAATCATGAAAAATTCTATTCATATACTCCATAAATACACTAGGTGCATTAGTCACACCAAAAGGCATCACGGAGTACTCGTAGTGACCGTACCTTGTCCGAAAAGCAGTCTTTTGAATATCCTCAGCCTTTACACGAATCTGATGATACCCAGACCTCAAATCAATTTTGCTAAACACACAAGCTCCAACCAGCTGATCCATCAGATCGTCAATCCTCGGAAGTGGATACTTGTTCTTAATCGTCACTTTATTCAGTTGTCTATAATCAACACATAATCTCATAGAACCTTCTTTCTTCTTGACCAACAGAACAGGTGCACCCCACGGCGACACACTAGGACGAATAAACCTCTTCTCAAGCAAGTCTTCAAGTTGACTCTTCAACTCTTTCAACTCAGAAGCAGACATTTTATAGGGAGCCATCCATACAGGACTAGTTCCAGGAACTAAATCAATCGAAAACTCAACCTCGCGTTCCGACGGTAAATCACTTATATCTTCCGGAAATACCTCCGCAAACTCACAAACTATTGGCAATTATTCAATCGTCCTCTTCTCACGAATATCCAAGGTTGCCAACAACATAAACAACTCGGCACCACCTTGCACCGATTCATCAACTTGCTTAGCAGACACAAACCAATCTTCCTTAGCACCAACCTCAGGAAAAATAACCGTCTTCTCGAAACAGTTGATATACACCCGATTAAATTCTAACCAATTCATACCCAAAATCACATCAAGTTGCTCTAAAGGAAGACAAACTAAATCAATTCCAAAATCCCTACCAAAGATACTCAACGGACAATTCAGACACACATATGAAGTAGAAACAGAACCCATAGCAGGTGTATCAATAACCATACTTCTACGCATATCAGATAATATAAGATTCAATCTCTTAGCACAATCCAAAGAAATGAAAGAATGGGTTGCACCGGTATCAATAATGGCAATCAAAGGGGTACCATTAATAAAGCACGTACCTTGGATTAGCCTATCATCGGTAGTGGCCTCCGCACCAGACCCTTGCTCCTTCTTTGGCTTATCACATTTGGTACTAATGTGACCTTTCTCACCACAATTGTAACAAGTCACACTCGAACCAACTCCACACTTGTTTGCTCTGTGACCACTCTTGCCACACTTGAAACACGTCACAGAATCCTTACTACAATCAACAGCACGATGACCTTCAACGCCACATTTGAAACACTTAAGTGGAGTAGAAGATCCTCCCCCACTTGGCTTCTTGCCAAAACCAGATTATCTCCTCTTGTCATCATACGGTTTCCCACGATCCTGGTTTTTCCCCTTCAAACTCTTGTAGAAAGAAGCACTTTCCCTACTATCCTCATCATAAATCCGACTCTTGTTAACCAACTCCGCAAAACGAGTAATCTGTTGGTAACCAATGGCCTTCTTGATATCATGTCTCAAGCTATTCACGAAATTCAAGCATTTAGATCTCTCAGCATTAGCAGTATTGTAATGAGGACAATACTTGATAAGCTCCTGAAATCTAGCAGCATATTCAGCAACAGTACCATTTCCTTGCTTCAATTCAAGGAACTCCAGCTCTTTCTTCCCACGACAATCTTCTGGAAAATAGTTCTCCAAGAAGACATCACGGAAAAGAGCCCAAGTAACCTCAATGTTGTCTTCTTCAAACCTCTGAAGAGTGTTATTCCACCAATCTTCAGCTTCCTTCTCAAGCATATGAGTACCAAACTGCACTTTCTGAGCATCAGCACAGTTCATGACTCTGAAGATCTTCTCAATTGCCTTCAGCCAAGCTTGAGCTTTATCAGGTTCATGCTCACCCTTAAAGACAGGAGGATTGTTCCTCTGGAATCTCCTCAATGTTGTCCATCTAGTGCAAACACACAGTAGGGATCAAAGATAGCCCTTATAATTATTGATCCTGCCCAGTTCTAAGCATGATGTCTCAACATTGTTTTGAACATCATTTGTCACAACATTACAGATGGATAAACTATAACAGACTAACCAGTCTATCAGTAACAGCAGTCAATAATGAATGTCATAATATTCTGTTTTGCAATCAGACTGCAGGCTATGTGTCAAGTCTGTTATTCCCTTCATGAACAAACTAGAAACAGACTGAATTATAACAGACAAAATATAGTGTGCAGAAGGTAAAAACACCAGTAATTGTTAACCTAGTTCGGTACAACATTACCTACTCTGGGGGCATACCAAGCCAGGAAGAAGATCCATTATTAGCAGTATTAATTCAGAGTTAAACTCCCCCGTTTACAACTCCTCACTTAATCCCTACCCAATGCAATCTATACCTAGGCACTCCTAGATAGAAACCTCCAGTTTCCATTCCTATCATTACAAGTACCATGTAATGTTTCAACAACTTGAACTTGCTTCACAGCTTCGTTCAAGAACATAACCACTCTTGCCTACAGGCTTTGAGTTACAAATAATCTCATGCTTTCAAGCACTGAGAAACACTTGGTAACCTTCCCACAGGTTGGGAGGTTTACCTCATACACACACCTCTAATTTTTACATTGTTTGAGGCTTACAAAACCTAGGTTACAATCTCCTATTTATAACCTAACCACCCAACTGGATTTGGGCCTTCAAAAATCGCAGCAAATCTTCTTCTTTGCTGTTACAGAGCTGGCAGAAATCTTCTACTCCAATCAAGGTCTTCAATCAATCTTTTATTTCCTAAAAGATCTCCCTATTTGGAAACTGTATATTTACCAAATATCTTCACTAAATCTTCTGATTGAATCTTCAAGATCTTCACATGGGAGTTAGGATATTCACCAGATCTCCTAATTAATCATAAACCAAACCAGAATTAACTGATTCAGTTTGATACACATGTGAGATGTCACAGTCCCGATGTCGTGACATCTTACATGACATGTTGGTCCAGATGTTGAACTTCTTCAACCCAACATATTAAAACAACAGAGGTGAGTACATTATTTGTTTTACAAAATTAATACCAATCTTAAGGTACTAACAGGCTTCAGTCGCAGTGGACGCCTATTTGCACCATCAACATTGCGCACGAATGTTGAAGCTGAGGCAGCTGCTAAGGCTAAAGGAAAACAGGTATCCACCGAAGAGGTTACTACCGAGGAAGCTCCTCCTAAGACCGCATTCGAGAAGGATGTGGATGAGTTTATGAGGATTATCAAGAAAAGTGACTACAAGGTAGTCGACTAGCTAAATCAGACACCCTCAAAGATCTCCATTCTCTCATTATTGATGTGCTCTGAGGCACACAGAGCAGTCTTGTTAAAAGTACTGAATATGGCTTATGTTCCCCCAGAGATAATTGTTGACCAGTTGGAGTCGGTAGTTTCAAATGTAAACGCTAGCCATGCGCTAGGCTTCACCGATTATGACCTAACATCTGAGGGCAGGAATCACAATAAAGCCTTGCATATCACAATGGAATGCAAAGGGACGGTGCTTTCCCATGTTTTGGTTGATACAGGTTCTTCTCTGAATGTTCTCCCAAAGAAAGCCTTAACGAAGTTGGATTGCGATGACGCCACCCTGAGGCCGAGTAATTTAGTTGTAAGGGCTTTTGATGGCTCTAAGCGAGCTGTTTGCGGCGAAGTTGAGTTGCCAGTTAAGATTGGACCGCAGGTATTCAAGAGTACCTTTTATGTGATGGATATCCAGCCTGCCTATAGCTGTGTGCTAGGTCGACCCTGGATTCATGCTGCCGGTGTTGTTACTTCTACTCTCCACCAGAAGCTCAAATATGGACTAGAAGGTCAGATCGTCACCGTCTGTGGTGAAGAGGATATTTTTGTTAGCCACCTGTCTACATTTAAGTATATGGAGATGGATGGCGAGATGCATGAGATGATGTGCCAGGGCTTCGAAGCCATAAACATTAGTGAGGTCGCGCCCGAAACTGTCTTTTCACCTGAGTCTGAGAAGGCTGGGACTTCTATCTCTTCATACAAGCAAGTTGTTGAAGTGGTTAAGGCTGGTAATGCCCAAGGCTGGGGCAAATTTGTGGAGCCAATCATAAAAGAAGACAAGTTTGGATTGGGGTATACTCCGGGGTCTCAGAAGAATGAAGCTGGTACTTTCTCCAGCGGGGGTTTGGTTTCTCCCCACACCGTCAATGCTGCAGATGAAGACAAGGCTGACAGCGACTGTGACTTAGATAGCTAGATTCGCCCGTGTGTCCCAGGAGAAAAGCTCGACAATTGGTCGTCTGAAAAAGTCGTCCGGTTTACTCTATTGAAGGAGTAATTTTTATTGTTTTCCTTTTATCACATGCATAACAAAGTCTTACACTTTGACCAAGGTGTAATGACTCATCTGTAGGGCCATCCATTTAGTTACATTTCGCAATTATTTTCATCATCAACAAAGGACAGCTTTTTCAAACAATTTTGTGTTCTCTTTCTTTCAATTATTTTTACTTTTACAAAAACAACAATGTTTCTTTTTCATGTTTCTTTTTCGTTTTTCTTTCCAAAAAACACCTCGTAAAACTGATCACCCGGATCTCACTGCTAACGACACTGCTATCACTACGCCAAATAAGGGAAAAGAGGGCGCTTTTTTTGGCCTATAACAGCGCTTTAAAGCGCCCTCTAATCTGGCGCTGGCATAGGTAAAGACAGCGCTCTTTTTCCTGGTGAAAGCGCTCTCTAAAGTGGCTCTTTAAGCCCTTTAAGGGCCACTTTAGAGGGCGCTTTTTAAAGAAAGCGCCCTCTAAAGTGGAAACTTTTAAGGGTTTAGAGGGCGCTTTTACTGGAAAGCGCCCTCTAAAGTGGAAATTTAAAGGGTTTAGAGGGCGCTTATTTTGGAAAGCGCCCTCTAAAGTGGGTGATTATTTATAAAAAAAAAATTTAAAAAGCGCTATATTTATTTATTTATTTTAGACAACCTGTATATTGAGACAGTACACCTAAAATTGTATAATTTGAAGCCCTTTTTCACACATTGCATTCAACAAGCCTTATATACAACAATCCATACATATACAACAATCCACTGATATATAATCGTTTAACTTCTAAAGATTCTAAATATACAACCAATTCATAACTTAAAAAGAAATAAAACTAAGTAGCAAAAGCATCTCTGAGATGTATGTTTTTTTTGCTAGCCGCAGTCTTCTTAGCAACAACCTCTTTTTGTTCAATATCAATAGCATGAACCTAAAATATCATAAAATTAGTTAGGTGAAGTATAAGATCAAGAATTAACATTTTCTATGCATAAATATCATATAATTGTGTTTATACCTTTTACCTGTAATAAAGCCATTTTACCTGTAATAAAGAAAACAATTAAAATCATTTGACCTGTACCTTTTTCACTAAGTTCTCTTTCTTTTCTTGGTTGGAATATGTTCTACATGTTTCTTAACAACACGGACGGTTGGATTGATCCAAATACCCTCATTATGATCATTTCTAATATATGAATCATTTGATATAATATTCTCATCTTGATCATTTTTGGTAAACGATTCAATCTCAACATCAATATCACCTTGATCTCCAGTGTTTTCATCAATTACTTTGTTGGAAAAAAGAACTATAGACCATTTCGTACTTTTCGGATCATTGACATAGAACACTTGTCTAGCTTGAGAGGCTAGAATAAAAGACTCATCTTTGTATCCCACCCTATTAAGATCCACTTGCAAAAATCCTGACTTATCCATTCGAATGTCGTTATTATTTTCAACCCACTTGCAACCAAATATAGGAATCTGAAACTTCTCATAATCAAACACCCAAATGCGCTCGATAACACCAAAATACGACAGATTTGCAAATTTGGGGTTTAAGTCCTTCACACTTGATATGTGCATTGCTTCAGCTACCACGGTGACACCACTATTCTGCATGTATCTTATCATAGCTCATGCCAATAGAGCACAACATCTTTTTGGTCTCATATGTTCGATTGGGAAGAACATTATCCTCAGGAAGCATATCTTTCAAAAGGGCTAATAACTCTGTGAAACTTTTATCCGACCATCCATTGCCCGCCTTTAAGTTGTACAACTTTAATACCGCAGACAATCTTATGAATTTAGTGCAACCATCATACAAAGGTTTCTCTGCATCACTTACCAACCTCTCAAACATTTCGGGACAATCCTTAAGATCTCCTTCAAGTGCTTCTGCAATCTCTTCAACTCGATCACAATCGTATGCATCTGCGCCACTATAGTTTGAGGCATAGGTCGTACTATCCCCCGGTTCAACATTCTCATTACTTTTCTCACCATGCAAATTCCAACATGTATAACTTCGATCAATTCCATGCCTCATTAGATGCGATGTCAACTGAACTGCGTCAACCTGTTTCCCATAACAACAACCCAAGCAAGGACATATCATTCTACTGGGGTCTTCGGCGTGCACAACGGCAAACTTAACGAATTCTGATACCCCATTCTCGTACTCTCTCGACAATCGATTGGAAGACATCCATGTATTATCCATTACTAATTAGAATAAACAAAAAACAATTTCAGAAGAGAAACCAAAAATGGGATGAGACAAAACAATTTCGCTTTATTGAGTTAGTCTCTGTGCAGGGCATTCATGTCTCCAACAACAACCCAAAACCAAAACAATTTTGGTTTATTGAGTTAGTTTCTCAACATTTTCAGATATCTCTGACTTCAATAGCATGAGAATGTATGAACCATGCATTAAGCATTAGTGGTATGCAGTAATTTGTAGCATAGTTATATATCATCATATAGTTTTTACAAAAGATAAACATTGACTAGAAAATATATATGTAGAATTGTATAATGGTCTAATTGAAAGCTAACAGAAGAATAGTCGACTCTAATTTACTCTATCAAATAATATCCATACCTAAACTTCTTAAGTTACTAGCTAAGCTATGTATGCTAGAATAAATACACTCATAAGCTGCATAGTGTACCTTTGATTGGTAGAAGGTGTTTTAGATATTGCTGCCTCCTTTTTCTACATCGAGAAACAAATGGAACAGTTGGTGAAATTTAACCCATAATGCCTAGTCTCCATTGCTAGCATTGCAACATAATAATTATTGTTGAGAATACTCAATAAATGTATGAACCAAGAAAAATGAAACCAAAAATGAACAATAGCGAACGTCAGAAGAGAAACCAAGTAATATGAAGATTAGAAAAATACCTATGGTGTCAAAATCGAACAGATAACAACGAATTAATAGAAGGAGGAAACGTCGTAGATCTAACAGAGGTGGAAGGAGAACGCCTTAGAAGTAGCGAAAATCGTAGCAGTGAGAACCCTAACGTGAAAAAGAACGAAAATAACAGAGAGTGAAATAACAAAACGCGCAGTATGTTATAATTTTAATGTTTACTAAAGGGGACCTTAGAGGGCGCTTGTGGAAAAAAAGCGCCCTCTAAAGGGGGCCTAAGAGGGCGCTTATGAAAGCGCTCTCTAAAGCTTTCCAAAAGCGCTTTATAAACTGGAAATGCACATGGACTTATAGAGCGCTTTTTTAAAAGCGCCCTCTAAGGGTAACCTTAGAGGGCGCTTTCTAAAAAGCGCCCTGTATTGTTGTCCCTCTATCTCCTCCTTATTTTTTCGCTTCACCTTAGAGGGATAAAGCGCCCTCTAAAGTGCGCTGTCTATTCCAGTTGTTCGCTCCTTATTTTTTCGCTTCACTTTAGAGTGCGCTTTTGTAATAAAGCGCCCTCTAAGGTGCGCTGTCTATTCCAGTTTTTGGCGTAGTGTATGGCCAAGTATGACATCGACAATCCTATCTATCAAGCCGAAGAAGGGGCTGAGGAAGATTGTGAATTGCCTGAGGAGTTAGCCAGGTTGTTGAAACAGGAGGACCGAGCTATTACACCTTATCAGGAAGTGATTGAGACCGTCAACATTGGTACCGAGGACGACAAGAAAGAGATCAAGATTGGGGCCAGTCTACAGGCCGAGAGGAAAAGACCGTTGATCATGTACTTGATTGTGTTAGAAAGGTCAATGGGTTGTGTGCTCGGTCAGCATGACGAGTCAGGTCGAAAAGAGCATGCAATATACTACCTTAGCAAAAAGTTTACCGACTGTGAACAAAGATACTCACTGCTCGAGAAAACTTGTTGCGCTTTGGCATGGGTTGCTCGCCGACTAAGACAGTATATGTTGACTCACACGACTCTATTGATATCAAAGATGGATCAAGTCAAATACATTTTTTAAAAGTCAGCGTTTACCGGAAGGGTTGCTAGGTGGCAAATGATGTTGACAGAGTATGACATCCAATACACTTCACAAAAAGCCATCAAAGGAAGTGTCTTGTCAGACTATCTTGCCGAGCAACCGATTGATGATTACCAACCTATGAGGTTCGACTTTCCTGATGAGGACATCATGTTTCTCAAATCGAAAGATTGCGAGGAACCACTCCCGGAGGAGGGGCCTGACCCTGAATCCAAATGGATTATGATGTTTGATGGGGCGGTCAACGTCAATGGTCGCGGAGTTGGTGCAGTATTGATCACACCGGAGGGGGTTCATATGCCATTTTGTGCCAGAATAACTTTTCCCTGCATCAACAATAAAGCCAGACGAAGCAGAATGGGTCCGTTCTCGATACAATCAGCTGAGCCTAGTTGAGGAAAAGAGACTAGCAGCTATATGCCATGGCCAACTATATCGGAGACGGATGAAGAGAGCATTTGATCAGAAAGTGCGCCCTCGGGAGTATCAAGTCGGTGAATTGGTACTCAAAAGAATTCTTCCTCCCAACACAGATCACAGGGGCAAATGGACACCGAACAACGAGGGTCCATATGTGGTTAAAAGAGTTTTCTCTGGCGGAGCTCTGATGCTAACAACCATGGATGGCGAAGACTTCCCGTCCCCTGTCAACTCAGACGCAGTTAAAAAATACTTCGCATAAAATAGACCCGCTGGACATTAAAAAGAAGAGTTCAGGTAAAAAAGGACATCCCGACGAACAAAAAAAAAAGAACAAAGAGGTTCGGGCAAAAATTAGGGATATAAAAAAAATGTACACCCGGTGAGTCGAAAACCCGAAAGGGCGGCTCAGGCAAAAAAGGGTATCCCGGTGGATTGAAAACCCAAAAGGGCGATCCACGCAAAAGTTAGGGAATAAGCGAATGACTGCAACTTGAGTTCACCTGTGTTATATCACCATTTCATTCAATCCGGCAATCTTCGAAGGTTAAAGATCGTCTAATCATCCACTTCAGAAAGCAAGATGAGCAGAGGGTCTTGAGGACAGACGAGCCATAGCAGAGTCGAAACTCAGTGGGACCCCATTTCCACATTGCCATTAGGATAGTTTTCTTTTGTTCAATTTATAGCGATCACCTCTTTCCAGGGATCAGCTTCCTGATATACTCGCCTATTCCTGGCGCAAATCTTTCAACCAATAAAAGTCGAATAATTCAGTTAAAAAGCCTCTTTGTTTTTCATTTATCAGTCTGTCTGCAAAAAAATGTCTGAATTCTTGATGAAGCATATTGCATCTGAATATAATGGTGGCTTTTGCAGATGATTTGCACAGGAAAACATTTAAAATTGCTTTGAATGTGCTTAATCTCGGACGGTGAATTCAAACCGAGTAATCCCCCGGGGCATACGTGTATTTTTTGGTTACAGGTCACAGGAACCGGATGCCAAGTCATGAATCCTCACCCCTAAGCGGTTGACAAAGTCTATCCTCTGCAGAGCAGGTTCCCCAGTAGAGTTGACAGTATCCAGACTGTATATCCCCAGCGGAATTGTCAATACCAGACTGTATCTTCCCAGCAACAGCGAAGTAGTTGCATACCCAACAGACAAGAGGGTGGTGTTCCCAGTGTTCATCTCGTCCCCAGCAGATTATTTCTAACAGATTTGTTTTAATCCCCAGCATGAGGACGATTAGCAAGTTCATATCCCCAGCAAAGGTCGATTCCTACGACATTTCCCCAGGAAGTGCTTTCCTCACAGACTCTCCTCGCAGAGCCTCGCCAAACAAAGTTTCCATAGTTGATACTTCCCCAGCAAGGTCAACTTTTCAAAAAAGGCCGATTTTTTTTCGGTGGCTCCCCGGTCCCGGCAGACAGATTGTTCCCCACAGAGCATTCAAGGATTGATACAGCGATCCGCTCCCTGCCAGAGTTGCTTCCCCAAGCTGATTTCTTTTTTCTTTTGCACCATGCATAACATTTGCATTTGCATTTGCATGCATATCAAACATACACATAAGCTGATAAACAGGTTCTTCAAAGCAGACTGAAAAATTACTTTACAACCAAAGTCATGAGATTCGGCCAGAGGATCAAGTGTGTGTGTGACCCAGCATGAGGGTCATTTCGAAGATTCAGCCTGAGAATCGTTTTCCAGAGATCCAGCCTGAGGGTCATTTCGAAGATTCAGCCAGAGAGTCGACTACGAGCGTTATTTCCCCAGCAAGCCAGCTGGAGGAATAGATTGACAGCTCAACAGAAAATTAACCTACAAGAGGATCCAGCCCGCGGATCGCATTAAAAAAACAAAGTCTAATCGAAGAGTCGTTATAACATGTTCTAGCCTGAAGAATATGTACGAAGCCCAAAAGTGGGATATTCTCGAAGTTGCATATCTAACATGAAGACTGTAGATTTCAAAAGAGGGTCAACCAACGCATGCCCCAGATGCGAGATCTTGATGATGGGAATTTATCATCAAAACAATCCAGATCTAGCCAGAAGATCAAAGTCAGGTCTAGCCTGAAGACCAAAAAATAGATAGATTCAGCCAGAGAATCAAATAAAATAGATTCAGCCAGAGAATCGAAACAATTCAGATCTAGCCAGAAGATCGAAATAGATTCAGCCAGAGAATCGAAACAATTCAGATCTAGCCAGAAGATCGAAGAAGATCTAGCCAGAAGATCGAAATAGATTCAGCTAGAGAATCGAAACAATTCAGATCTAGCCAGAAGATCGAAGAAGATCTAGCCAGAAGATCGAAGTCAGGTCTAGCCCGAAGACCGGAAATAGATTCAGCCAGAGAATCGAAACAATTCAGATCTAGCCAGAAGATCGAAGTAGATTCAGCCAGAGAATCAAAGAAAATAGATTCAGCCAGAGAATCGAAACAAAGGAGATCTAGCCAGAAGATCGAAGAAGATCTAGCCAGAAGATTGAAACTGTATCCAGCCCGAGGATCAAAATTAACATCCAACCAGAGGACTAAATTGAGTATAGATTCAGCCAGAGGATCGAAACTCCAGATTAAGTCAGAAGACTGATTCAGATTCAGCCAGAGGATCGGAAGAGAAATAAACAGCGCGGTGTATTTCAGCATTTTTGTGGTGTTCTCGGAGCGCAAAATTTCGGTCTGCCTTTGGTATTCAATCACAGCTCACCCTGTTTGTCTGATAAGCTGTTCGCTTTCATCCTGCTCGGGTTAGCTGATGACTGAATAAGGGAAGCTGTAACACCCCAAAATTTGCCCTTCTTATTCACGCATTCATTTTTAGGTCATTTAACATTAGATACATTGCATTTCATCATGTCAATCGGGATTAGCTCCAAGAAGCTTGAACATCATCCAGGACACTTTGTGGGTTCTATTTAGATGATCAGTCAACACAAGGGAAAGACTTGAGTTACTTCCAACAGGGGTCTATTCGTCAGTCAAAACGTTAATCTTGAAGGAGCAAAGGTTTGTTCATGAGCTGTCATGCTCGCTAGGCGAAGCCCACGTGTTATGCAAAAAAAAAGCAAACGGTAAAAAAAAAGAAAAAAAAACGGAAAAAAAAAGAAAAAAAAATTAATTAATTAATTAATTAATTAATTAATTAAATAAAATATAATAGAAAAATCTTGGACTTGGACCTCTCTCATTTGAGCCCACAAAGCCATGAAAATCAGGTTATAAAAGAGGGAGAACAGACAGAAAAAGGAAGAAAAGCAAAACACTATGAGGTTTCCTTGGAACAAAACCCTGGACAAAACCTGGAGAGAAACCTAAATAGAGAGAGTGAGAATTAATCTGCAGCAACCTCCAGGCAACTCTGAAAGGTTCATTCTGACTCACACACTTTCAGCTCAAGCAAACCCTAACATTGGTTTGCAAATCCAGCCGTGCCATTTGATTTCAACCGATCTCTCCAATCAGGTTTGCCCTATATTCATCATCTTTATGCCTTTAATTTGAATGCTCTAAATGTATGAGGTATTATGGGTGAATTTGATACCCTTTTGATGCATGTGTTTGACAAGAGGTTTAGGCCTCCTACCCTTGGTTGCTTTTTGTGAGCTTTTTGTGAATTTTAATGGCATGATTCATGTGGTTACATTTTGATTTGGGGGCAACTCTTGGTTACCCTATTTTGTTTCTCTAACCTGTTTGTTGAGTTTTGTTTTGTGAGGGCTCATATGACTCTTGCAGAGATGGTTTGCCTGGTGTTCCACTTTATTTGTGGGATACCACCTGGAGGTTTCATTCTGATTACCTGTACTGACTCACTTTCTTTGATGGTGTTAGCTTGGGAGGATCTCAGGGTTTCCTTGTTCCGTTAATTACTGTTACTTCGGATCTTTATCCGTGTGGTACTTTTATATTTTTACGTATTTTTACCGCTTTCTTAGCTGGAAGACCTCGATAGGAGGCAATGTTTTTGTGTGTTTATTTTTTTTTACAGGTTCCTTCGTCCAGGACTCCCTTCTGCATGAGCATCCCTAACCCTACCAACTCATTGATTTTTCTTCTCCTAAGAACACGTTAACTCCTTCTACTACAGGCGAGTAAGTCTCCAAAGGTTGAGCATCCGGTAGATTGCGTAGTAACGTCGTTCGTCTAAAACCCAATCCATAACCCCGTAGTTAGTCGAACTACGGCTTGCTCTGATTCTCATTCCAGATGAGATACGTAGGCATAAGACGCGATGTCTTAGCGAGCACAATTACCCTTAACCCCTAGGTAGCCGAGCTACGAAGACTCTGATTCTCATATTCAGATGAGATACGTATGCAGTGGATGCGACATCCGTGCGAGTCATTTTCTTTTGACCCCTTTTTTTTTAGTAAATAACACATTAGATAAACCCACACCCTTTAGACAAGAACTACAAAAGTGGATCCCGTAGAGTACTACGGATGCGTAGGGGTGCTAATACCTTCCCTTCGCATAATCGACTCCCGAACCCAAGATTTGGTTGCGAGACCCTGTCTTGTCCTTTCCTTTTTCCAGGTTTACTTCGAGCGTTTCCTTTCCCTCCTTTGGGATAAATAACGCACGGTGGCGACTCTCCTGTCTTTCTTCGCCAGTTGTTTTTTTCGCATTCCATTTTTCAGGTTGCGACAATGGGCCATTTCGACCAGTTCATGTTGTGGAACTTGTGTAAAACACCTAGATTTGAGTAATCGAAACCTATTTAGATAGTCATCAATTTGCTCAGTAAACTTTCATTTGATACTAGCAAATTCCTTCAGACTTATCTTTGTTTGTCCCATGTAAAACTACTCATGGAACATTCTCTTTAGTTGACTCCAAGTGCTAATCGAACTTTATGGCAAGGTGGTGAACCATGTGAAGGCATTCTTTGTGAGAGAACTTGGAAAAAACTTTATCCTAAGGTTCTCATTGTTTGACATGTCTCCTGCGTCAATTAAATATCTAGCCACATGTTCGACAGTGGATTCAGTAGTATCCCCAGAAAACTTAGTGAATTTGGGGATTTTTGTTCTAGGGGGTGCTTTCGCCTGTAAGATATATTCTGACAGAGGTGATGTATAATTTGTCCTCCGAAGGCCAAAGTTAACCCCATTTTGAGCCATAATCCTCTCGACCATGGCTGCTAGATTATTATCCGCTGCTAAATCTTCATGTCGAACTTGTCGTATGATATCATCAGCGTTTTGGTTTCTATTTACCATTACTACCCTTGGTTCCCTTTCTCTGGGCATTTGTGGTTCAATCCTAGGGGGTACAACTCCTACTTCCTGATTTACCATCTCTGGTTGCAGTTGATTTTGTGGAATCTGGTTGATCGTAAGGTCTTCTTCGAAGGTTGCCCCCTGGTTTTCTCTTACCCATTCCTTGGGAGGGTGTCGCTGGGGATGTGGTACACCCAGGAATTCAGATATTCGCGCCACCTGCGCTATCATCTGTTGATTCGACTGAGCTGTATTTTGTATCAGAGGATTTAATACGGTGGTCAATGTTTGGGTCAACATTTGAACCATCTCATAATTACTTTCGTCCATCTATTGTCTCCACACTACTGCGGAGTTATTGGTAAGACTAGGTAGTCGTGTCTGGTGTCTCAAACTTGAAGATTGGTTATTTTGACCCATGTTAACCCCAGATCCTTGTACTGGAGAATTCATGTTAACCACTGGTTCTGAGAAAGTCGAACCAGCGTTGTGTAAATTGGCCATCACTGAAGTTGGCATTCCATATGGCTGTTCTCGACCACCAAATGGTATCGAGAAACCAGGAGGTACCAAAGGCCTATTTTGAATATTTACAATTGGTGGGGGAGTATGTGGAGGCCCCCTAGGCCCGATGTAAGTTAAAATCGGTTCAGTATGGGAGATCGAATATGTTGGTATCAAATTCGCCATGGATGGAACTATTTCAAACACGTGCATTATGGTCGTGTTTGCCCCTATCGAAGAAGAAGGGGGCGTTATGTTATTGGTTGATGGATTTTGAGAGTTTTGGTTATCTGGCGCATCTAAATTTTACATCCTCGTATGGGATTCTCTCATTGGTCTTTGTTCGTTGTTTATGGCTATTTTACCACTCCTTAATAACATATATCAAACTTTTTTCCAAAAACAAAATGAATTAACAACCAGAAATAAAGGCAATTCCAAAAATGTTAGCACTGTCCCACTGAGCGTGCCAATTTGTTTACTGTGAAATTTGGTAAACAACTGTCGATCTTCCAAATTACTAAATTTGGTTACTCACCTGATCGATCAGATTGATCCTAGGACATGTGCTAATTGTTTTTTAAAGTGAATTCTAGTAACTATGAACACTTCGACAGTGTCTATGGAACTGATGATTAAACTTAGACAGTAAAAGGCTAATATGAATTAAAGAAAAAAATTGTAAAAGGAACAGTTGATAACTGAGTAGCAAATGCAAGTGTTCGAAATGAAGAAGTATTAAAATTGTTTGAAATAAAGAAGTAAAAGACTGTTAGAAATAAAAAAGTAAAGAGATGTATTTCTGGAAAAGTAAAGGTAAATTGTATTACTTCAAAATAACTGACAATGGTGTAAACAAACATTTCTTGATTTGTGGTTCCTCTTCACACGGGTACTTGGTAAATTTTATAGACTTTGTACAAACTTTGACACCCCTTGATCCTAACATTGAGACCCTTTATTTATACTCAATTGAAATAATCGTTTCTAACGATCCTTCAATCGCATTCAGACACATGGCACTTTGCATGGATGCAAATATCCATTATGCTCCACGTGTACCTTCAGCAGTTTCAGATAAGAGCACCGTTCCTCCTTTATTTGAATTTTGAATCTCCAACCAAAAACCACCTTCAACCACTTGAAGAACTATTTCCAAGTCCTAACTGTATGTTGGCCCTTATTACCTGACTGGATCTCTTTAATACCAAATCCTATTGAAACATCTCTACATGGTCGAAAACATCTCTTCATGGGATTTCCCTTTTGGTAATTCTACAGTGGCATCGAAATTATGAGCTAACACATACTTTTTCCTTTTTCTTAACAAAAATGTTCGTGTTATCTTTGGGAATAAGTGTTTTTGGATAAAATAAAATTTTGTTTTGTTTTCCCTTAAATTATTTCTTTTATAGTTGTGTGTTTAAATTTCTTTTATACTCACTATATTTTTAACACACACATCACAAAATTGGTTGAAATGGTTTAAGAACTTCTATAAAACATTCCTCTTGATGGTTCAACTAAAAAGATGCTAGTGACAAAAGAAATTAATGCAAAGGGAAAAGGATATATTATCATTAATATGAAATCATTACAACTCCAGAGTCATTCTCTTAAGGAACAAGATGCACTACATAGACTACTCATCTTCAAACTCTTCAGGGAAATAAGCATGGCATTTGAGGTAGTTCATCCAGTCTTCATCAGCATCTTAATCAAAGTCAAAAGTTGGATCCTGACTCTTCTTAAGCTTTTTCATCTTAGCGACTGATATCTTCCCCACTTTAGAAGCTCATGCAGATGACTTTGAAACTCTAACCTTTTTTAGATTATCCTTGTTGAGCTTTCGTCCTTCACCATCATTGACAACCTTGTTAATCTCTTTGGAAGAACTCTCCTTGGAATTCTTGGATAACTTACTCATGTTTTCTGTTATGAGAAGAGATATATGGAATTATTTATGACCTTGATGGTTTTGGAAAACAGGTTTTATAGAGAGTTTTTAATGAAGCAAAATTAATGTTGATTATTATGCACCAATGGACATTGAGATAGAGATATTATTGGTCTTCAAGCACGTCTCCCTAGTCTTGCATGTCTTATTCCTCTTAAAAGTCTAGTTGCCATAATCTATTTTGACCATCTTGAGAATTGAAGAAGTTGTTTCCGACCATTTTAACCATTTTTCAATTTATTTCTCAAAAGAAAATTATAAAAGAGAAATCAAATATGATTTTATATTATTTTTATCCATATCTGATAAAATCTCAAACATTGTCTTTTTGATCATGTTTTCTAAACTCTGACTAATTTGTTGGTCATGTGATATTTTTCTTCAATATTTTTTATATTTCCTTTCATTATTTTTGTTGATGACAAAGGACGGACTATATCTCACAGTTATTATCTTGCTTAAATTTTGAATAACTATATATGTTATTTAATTGTTTAAATTTAATTAACCTAGATATGATTTTGGGGGAGCTTACAAACCTCACCTTATGGACTGTTAGACTCAGGGGGGGCTAACAAACATCATACCCTAAAGTAAACTAGTTAATTAAAATTATCAACCATTATTCTTAAATACTTATGATTGTCATCATCAAAAGGGGGAGATTGTTGGAACAAAATTGGTTTGTCCCATATCCCTTAGCTTTTAATGATAACAAAGTATTTAAAGAAGAAATGGGTATACTAATGTTTGTTCAAGTGTGCAGGATCATAGACTTTCATTTAGAATCCAAGTATTGGATTTGACTATGAACATTCAATGAGAAGCTTAAATATCAAAATCTGACGGATCATGAGCTGAAGACTAGACTTTGAAGAAGTCAACTTCTAAAGAGGTCCACATTCAAATATCATAGTATGAAGGAGTCAGCATCTGAAGACCAGACTTTAGAGAAGTCTACTTCTGATGATCAGAACCTGAGCCAGTCAAAGCACAAGGACCAAGGTGACCATGATAGGCCAGTGTTCATCTATGAACATACTTTGTCATGTGAAGACTTAAACTATGTTTTCTTCATATAGTTTATTGGGATACAACTGCTAATTCCTTTTGTAGCAAAGGGTTTTTAAACTAGTTTTTACCTAATTTGAAAATTTGGTGAAATATCACAATGTCTCTTTTGAAGCTTCTCAAAGGACTCTATTGTGTTGCATCTTCAACGACTTTTTTTCTTCTCTATTTAATGAGCTAAAAGAATCGAAGAAAAATACACCAATTGAAATCAAAAGAGAAGTCACTTTGTCAATATAAAATCACAAGTTGATACTTATGATTTCTTATCCTTATATATCTTAGAAATTCTTAAGTCTTAAAAGAGTCTATTTATTATGTATTCTTTATACACCTTTGGTTGTATATCAAGTGTATTTTCCCTACAATTATCTATCTTTTAAGTAGATTATTAGAAGTCTCTTACTAAGTGTTTGAGCATTAGAAGTCTCTTGCTTATGTGCTAGAGCAAAGGAAGTCTCTTGCTTGTATGCTTAAGTAAAGAAAATCTCTTACTTTAGTGTTTGAGCAAATGAAGTCTCTTGTTTGTGTGTTTGAGTATAAAATGTAACGGTTTCTTATTTTTATTATAATAAGTATTAATAATAAAAAAACCAATTTAATGTGGTCCATAGTTTTGGGATTTTGGTTCTGAAAAGGGTATGATTTATTTTGGTTTTAATGTAAATTGATATGACCATTTAATTGGGTGGTAATGAGTTTTAATGACTTTAAATTCTTGATGGTAGAATCAAGCCTATAAATAGTCTTTGGTCCCCAAAGCTTTCTCTCATCACAAAAGAAATACACCATCTATATTGAGAGAGCAAGAGCTTGGAAGAATCAAAGGCAGTGCACTCACAACACTGCAACAATGGTTGGAGGTAAAACCTCTAATTCTATTTCCGCATTTTGTTTTAGTGATCTTATTGTTCTTTTGTTATCAGGAACATAGGATCAATATATATATATATTAATCTAATATTTGGTATCAGAGCATCTACTGTCTCTGCCTTATTTTCGAATGGTTCTTCCATATTCGATATTTTTTTGTAATTTAATTTTGAGTTTTGAATTTTAGAATATTATATTTCAAAACATATCAAAAGATTAAATAATTTACTTTCTAATTTTTTTTTCTAGAAACTTATGACATGAACAGTAATGGCATGAACAGTAATCGCGTGAACAGTATGGCATTCATGAATGTTACCGCTGGGCTGCTTTGTTAAACATGTATTTTGATTCTGTTCATATCCATATGATTTCATTTTTACTGATTATTATGCCTTATTATTTAATCTTTGAATTAAATTTGTGCAAAGAAATAAAATTGATTTATAATGTTATTATTTTGTTAAGCAGTTGTATAAGAGATCTTATTTATTTATTTTTGTTCTCTCATATAATTGAGTTACTATGTCTAGTGATCGTTATAATTTTGATTAATTTGAATTAGCCACAACATCCTTAAATTAATTGAGATTATTTTTTTAAAGTTTTGACATCACATAAATTATTAGACATAAAATTATAATTAATTATACATGGTATAATGAATTTTATCCTACAGGAATTTTTATTATATTTGTATGATTAATTGGGATAAAATGTCAAAATATTTTCATAACTTGCCCACACGAATTATGAATTGGTACATAATTTGATAGTTTTATCATAAAATATTAATTTTGGATAGAAAAACAAAATTATATCATGCACGTTAAGTGTGAGGTTTGAAAAATCTATGGCAATTTTTTTTTAAAATCTTATTACATTAAAATTTAGCCCATAGGTAATTTTTATGTTGCAAGATTTATTTTATGCTATGTTTATATTGATAATACATACAATTTGGATAATATTTATGCCTCAAATTTTGACATCAATTTTGTTTATCTTTTTAGCTTCTCAACCTGTTAATTTTTCTGATATCCGATGTGATATTCCCGAGCTCAGAGGAGATAACTATAAGGTGTGGAAGGAAATAATTCTCCTCCATCTAGGATGGATAGACATAGATTATGCTATTAGGAAAGATGAACCACCTGGAATTACAGATGAAAGTACTCCAGCTGCAATCGCACTATATGAGCGGTGTGAGAGATCCAACCGGCTCAGTGTGATGTTCATTAAGACTAAGGTCACAGGTGGAATACGTGGTTCTGTCGATCAGCATGAGAATGTTTATGATTTGTTGAAAGCCATTGAGGATCAGTCCGTCACTTCTGAAAAGGCTTTGGCAAGCACATTAATTATGAAATTTTCCTCCTACCGACTCACCAGTGTGAAAGGTGTGTGTGAGCACATAATGAAAATGCGTGACATTTCAGCTCAACTTAAGAAACTTGAGGTTGATATGTCTGACTCCTTCCTGGTGCACTATATTTTGAACTCTCTTCCGTCTGAGTATGGGCCTTTCAAGATCTTCTACAATACACATAAAGACAAATGGTCAATCAATGAATTAATGACCATATGTGTTCAGGAAGAAGAAAGGCTTGTAATGGAACAGAGTGAGAGTGCATTGCTGACAAGAACTCGCGGGAAGAACAAAGCTTTCAAAACTGACAAGTCACAAGTCAATCAGAAAGGGAAATTCAAAATACCACCGCAAGGTGATATCAAGAAAGAAGCAAAGTGTTACTTCTGTAAAAAAGGGAGGACACGTGAAGAAGGAATGCCCTGGATTCAAAGAATGACTTGAGAAGAAAGGTAATTTATTCTCATTTGTTTGTTATGAATCTAGTATGACCGATGTTAATATTAACACCTGGTGGATTGATTCTGGATCAACAATCCATATAACAAATTCCTTACAGGGTATGCAAAACCTAAGGAAGCCAGTGGGAAGTGAGCGGACTGTCCTATCAGGAAGCAGGATGGGCTCACATGTGGAAGCCATTGGAACTTGCAATTTAATTTTGAATAATGGTTTTGTTTTGAAATTAGAAAGGACTTTTTATGTACCAAGTTTCTCACGAAACTTAATTTCAGTTTCTAGACTTGTACCTTTTGGATATTCCTTTAATTTTAAAGACACATTGTTTGAATTATTTTATAATTCGGAATGTGTTAGGAATGGTATATTGTCTGATGGTCTTTATCGTATTAATTTACAAATCGAATCCATTTATAGTTCAATGCATATTCAAACTGGCACTAAGCGGTGTTATATTAATGAGAATTCTTCTATGCTATGGCATCGGAGATTATGACATATCTCCATAGAGAGAATTAAAATGTTAGTAAAAGATGGGGTACTTAATACTCTAGATTTTGCTGACTTTGAAACTTGTGTTGACTGCATTAAGGGAAACCAGACCAACATGTCTAAGAAAGGTGCCAATAGAAGTTCAAGTATATTAGAAATAATTCATACAGACATATGATGTCCTGATATGGATGCACATGGTCAGAAATATTTCATCACTTTCATAGATGATTACTCACGATATATGAATATTTATTTGCTTAACAATAAATATGAAGCATTGGATGCCTTCAAAGTCTTTAAGGCTGAAGTTGAGAACCAGTGTGGAAAACAAATAAAGATAGTGAGATCAGATCGGGGTGGTGAATAATATGGTAGATACAATGAGAGTGGACAAGCACCTGGTCCATTTGCTAAGCTTCTTCAAGAACATGGGATTATTGCCCAATACACCATGCCCGGTTCTCCGAACCAAAATGGTGTTGCAGAAAGAAGAAACCGAAAATTATTGAACATGGTGCGGAGTATGCTTAGTGTAACACCCTTCTAAATACCCCAAATATTCAATAACAACAACAATTATTTATCAGAGTAACTACACAAACAAGGGTGTCACATAACAACTTCTCCACAAAAGTCAATATAAAATCAGTCATTGCTCAATTTTATTCAACGTAAAACTTCTTTAACAATACGCAGCGGATAAAGTATTTCAACGTCTGTAATTCATCAAAATTAACATTTATTCAACGGTTCAAACATCCCGTCCCGATGTTACATCTATCAGAGCATGACCCTCTAACCACCCTAGACTTCAAGCACTAACTTCTATTCGACTCACTGCTCGTTACCTGAAAAATATAGCTGTAAGGGTGAGTTCCTCAATCGATATAACAAATATTATAATTTATCATGTTATGTTAAGTAATTCTACACGTTAAATCACCCTAATTATATCCTGCAGTCATTTACGGCATATCAACTAAAATATCGTGCTCAATCACAACGTCAATACAACTCCATAACAACATACAATGCAACTCAATAACAACATAAAATGCAACTCAATGAGACTCGACTCTTCATGCATGTGGTACCATTTGGAGTAAAACTCCCAACTTAAAATCATTGCCAATTTAGTGGGCATCAAGGCATAAGCCTTCAACTTTCAACTTAAAATTTTGCCAATCCAGGCCAACGTGGTGTGAGCAAAAGCCCCATAATTTTTGCCAATCCAGGCCAACGTGGTGTGAGCAACAGCCCCATAATTTTGCCAATCCAGGCCAACGTGGTGTGAGCAAAAGCTCCGACTTAATGCATATGAATGTATATGGCATGTACGACTTGCAACCTTAACAACATAATAGCAACAGCAACACAACAGCTTTTTCAACAACAACAACTTAAAATCAACGTTGGCTCATCAGCCTACTACTCAGTATTTTCAACGAAACAACTTATATTCAACTTTGGCTCATCAGCCTACAACTCAGAGTTTTCAATAAAACAACTTATCACATATTTGCATCAACATTTCACAACATAAAACCCAACAAAATTATTCCTCACGATTAACTACAATGGTTCAATCACCAATCACATTTACAACATAAAAAGATTAACTATTTTCCATTCTGCAAAGACTCTGCTCAACTGGAGGGAGTCGGCGCAAAACCTTATGCGTCGACGCATACAGTCGACGCTTAGCTCACTGGTCGGCGCAAAACTACCATGCGTCGACGCATGCAGTCAGCGCATGCCTCACGGGTCAGCGCACGCCGACCCTATGGTCGACCGCTCGCGCGCAGACTCAGATTTTCTGAATTATTCCAAAGTTCTGTTAGCTTCACGCAGATCAGGTTTTCCGGCCGCTTCCGCATCTAAACCCTTTCTAAGAAAACCTAAATTGTCTGTAATTTAGTAGTGCCGAATCAAGTTTTTAATGGTGATCCGTGCTATAGTCTAACATTTACGACTCACACAACTATCAATTCACTTTGCAGTTTTTAACACGGTTTATCCAACGTCAATTTCAGCATATACAGTTCCAATTAGGGTTAAAATCAACGGCTTCTCACTACCCATGACATGTTATTCTATAATACCCATTAAACGACGATAAACCCCCCTTACCTGAGATAATCCGGCAATTCTTCGAGCTTCAAGCTTTTCCGTTCCTCAACCGTGCTTTTCGGCTCTTTGCCCTTTTTCCTCTTCTCTGCAGCTTCTCTGAGTTTCACGTGAAATTTCTTTGTTAAGAATGAAACCCTTTTCTTTATTCCCACTTATATATATATTCCAATTATTATTATTCCAAAATAATAATAATAATAATAATAATAATAATAATAATAATCCAATAATCCAATTTATTTAATTAAATTAATAATTATATTATCAACTTAATTAAATAATTCTTTTTTCTTTATTTGGGGTGTTACAACTCTCCCCCACTAAAAGAGTTTTCGTCCTCGAAAACATACCTCAAGCAAATAACTCTGGATAGGACTCTCTCATCTGACTCATACCAACATAAAGGTGTCCTACATCTCCTACCATACAAAGCTTCAAACGGTGCCATACCAATACTCGAATGAAAACTATTGTTGTAGGTAAACTCAATCAAAGGCAAATAACAATCCCAAGCACCTCCCTTTTCCAAAACACAAGCTCTCAAAAGATCCTCTAATGACTGAATCGTCCTCTCAGTCTGACCATCAGTCTGCGGATGATATGCAGAACTCAATCTCAGCTTAGTTCCCAAAGCCTTCTGCAAACCTTCCCAGAACTTCGATGTAAATCTAGGATCTCTGTCCGAAACAATACTCGACGGAATACCATGCAGACTTACAATCTTCTCAATATACAACTCAGCCAATTTTTCTAACGGATAATCCATTCTGATCGGAATGAAATGAGCCGACTTCGTCAATCTATCCACAATCACCCAAATAGCCTCAAAATTCTTACTTGTCCTCGGTAAACCAGAAACAAAATCCATACTAATACTATCCCATTTCCACTCTGGAATAGCCAACGGTTGCATTAGCCCAGACGGCTTCTGATGCTCAATCTTCGACTTCTGACAAGTCAAACAGGAATACACGAAACTCGCGATATCTCTTTTCATTCCCGGCCACCAAAATAACTTTTTCAAATCATGATACATCTTCGTAGCTCCAGGGTGAATACTCAACCCACTACGATGTCCTTCTTCAAGAATACTCTTCTTAAGTTCGGTAACATCCGGAACACACACCCGACTACCAAATTTCAAAATACCAGTCTCATCAATTCTGAATTCTCCACCTTGACCTTGACTCACTAGAGTCAACTTATCAACCAAAAGCACATCAGATTTCTGACCCTCTCTGATCTCATCCAGAATACCACTTGTTAATTTCAACATTCCCAATTTAACACTATTGTGAGTACTCTCACACACCAAACTCAAATCTCTAAACTGTTCGATTAGATCCAACTCCTTAACCATTAGCATAGACATATGCAATGATTTCCGACTCAACGCATCAGCCACCACATTTGCTTTACCCGGATGGTAATTCAAACCAAAGTCATAATCCTTCAGGAACTCTAACCATCTCCTCTGTCTCATATTCAGCTCTTTCTGATCAAACAAATACTTTAAACTTTTATGGTCACTGAAAACCTCGAATCTTGACCCATACAAGTAATGCCTCCACAACTTCAGAACAAACACTACAGCCGCCAACTCTAAATCGTGCGTCGGATAGTTCCTCTCATGAACCCTCAGCTGTCTTGAAGCATAAGCTATAACCTGCTTATTCTGCATCAACACGCCACCCAAACCCAACAATGAAGCATCACAGAAAACTTCAAATGATTCCGACGAACTCGGTAATATCAGAATAGGAGCAGTAGTCAGCCTTCTCTTTAACTCTTGGAAACCTTCTTCACATTTTGAGTCCCAAATAAACGCTTGCCCCTTTCTAGTCAACATTGTCAACGGTAACGCCAACTTGGAAAATCCCTCAATGAACTTCCTGTAATAACCAGCCAAACCAAGGAAACTTCGAATCTCAGCAACAGACTTCGGAGCTTCCCACTTAGATACCGCTTCTATCTTGGAAGGATCAACAG
Source organism: Lathyrus oleraceus (assembly GCF_024323335.1). NCBI lineage: Eukaryota > Viridiplantae > Streptophyta > Magnoliopsida > Fabales > Fabaceae > Lathyrus > Lathyrus oleraceus. The sequence goes on along the minus strand of NC_066583.1, from coordinate 146,646,095 downwards.
CAACACCACCTCTTGAAATCACATGGCCAAGAAAACTAACCTCTTCTATCCAAAATTCACACTTGGACAATTTAGCAAATAACTTCTTTTCTCGTAGAACTTCTAAAACCACTCTCAAATGCTCAGCATGCTCTTCTTCAGATTTCGAATACACCAAAATATCATCAATAAACACCACAACAAACTTGTCTAGGTACGGATGGAAAATCCTATTCATATACTCCATAAATACTCCAGGCGCATTAGTCACACCAAAAGGCATTACAGAATACTCATAATGTCCATACCTTGTTCTGAAGGCAGTCTTCTGAATATCCTCAGTTTTCACACGGATCTGATGATACCCAGATCTCAAATCTATCTTGCTGAACACACTTGCACCAACCAACTGATCCATCAAATCATCAATCCTCGGCAAAGGATACCGATTCTTGATCGTCACTTTATTCAGTTGCCTGTAGTCCACACACAACCTCATAGTACCTTCTTTCTTCTTAACCAATAGCACTGGCGCACCCCACGGTGACACACTCGGACGAATAAATTTCTTATCCAACAGATCTTCCAACTGACTCTTCAATTCAGTTAACTCAACAGCAGACATACGGTACGGAGCCATCGATATCGGTCTAGTACCAGGTACCAAATCAATCGAGAACTCCACTTCGCGTTCTGGTGGTAATTCATTCACCTCTTCAGGAAACACATCAGGAAAATCACGCACCACGGCTAGATCACAAATCACCATCTTATCCTTGGCCTCTAAAGTTGCTAACAGCATAAACAACTCTGCCCCATCAGCTACTTCTTCATTCACCTGCCTTGCTGATAGAAACAAACTCTTTCCTTCCTCAATCTCAGGAAAGACTACCGTCTTATCAAAACAATTGATAGAAACTCGGTTAAACACCAACCAGTTCATACCCAGAATAACATCAATCTGCGCTAGTGGAAGACACACTAGGTCCATCCCAAAGTCTCTACCAAAAATACTCAAAGGACAATTTAAACAAACCGAAGTAGTAGTCACTGAACCCTTCGCAGGAGTATCAATTACCATACTTCCAAACATCTCAGATATCTCTAACTTAAGTTTCACAGCACAATCCAAAGATATAAAGGAATGAGTCGCACCTGTGTCAATAATAGCTACAAGAGGAAAGCCATTAATATAACACGTACCTCGGATCAAACGATCATCTGCAGAAGTCTCAGAACCCGATAAGGCAAAGACCTTGCCTCCAGACTGATTCCCTTCCTTCGGCTTCTGACACTGACTTCCAATATGCCCTTCTTCGCCACAATTAAAACAAATCACTTCCTTGTGCTTGCAATCAGCTATTGCATGCCCAGTCTTACCACAGCGAAAACACCTCTTTACTTCAGCAGTGCATACATTACTCTTATGACCAGCCTGACCACATTTGAAGCAAACTATACCAGTAGGAGCACCTCCCCTACTAGTCCTCTGAGCCGGAGCAGCTACTTGTTTCCCTTTTCCAGCTGGAACATCATACGGCTTGCCACGGTTTTGATGTTGCTTGCCTCTGCGATCACTGACAATCTTGTAATGAGCATTATTGTCCTCTTCAAATATCCTGCAGCTATCAACCAACTCAGTAAAAATGCGTATCTTCTGATACCCAACAGCCTTCTTAATTTCAGAGCGCAATCCATTTTCAAACTTGATGCACTTTGAAAATTCAGCACCAGCACCAGTGTAATGAGGATAAAATTTGGACAACTCCACAAATTTCGCAGCGTAATCCGTGACAGACATGTTCCCTTGCTTCAGCTCAAGGAATTCAATCTCCTTCTTACCACGGACATCCTCTGGATAATACTTCCTCAGAAATTCCCTACGGAATACATCCCAAGTAACGACTTCACCTGCCGCGGTCAACCTCTCGTGAGTCTCTAGCCACCAGTCATCAGCTTCGACTGCTAGCATGTGAGTACCATACCGAACCTTCTGAGCTGGAGTACAATCCATAACACGGAAGATTCTCTCAATCTCTTTCAACCATCCCAAGGCTGCATCTGGATCATGCTTTCCTTTAAACACCGGCGGGTTCTCTCTCTGAAAAGTCGCCAAGCTACGTGATCCAGCATCCCCACCAGCATTTGGCAAGTTCTGCACAGCTTGTGCCATTGCTTGCATTGCGGCAGCCATTGCAGCGTCATTCCTTCCAGCCATTTCAACTTATCAATACAACACAACTTAAAGTTAGATTGGTAACAATACACAATTGTTAGACAAAACGACACGACAACTGGCCGGACGGACCGACCTGCTCTGACACCACTAATGTAACACCCTTCTAAATACCCCAAATATTCAATAACAACAACAATTATTTATCAGAGTAACTACACAAACAAGGGTGTCACATAACAACTTCTCCACAAAAGTCAATATAAAATCAGTCATTGCTCAATTTTATTCAACGTAAAACTTCTTTAACAATACGCAGCGGATAAAGTATTTCAACGTCTGTAATTCATCAAAATTAACATTTATTCAACGGTTCAAACATCCCGTCCCGATGTTACATCTATCAGAGCATGACCCTCTAACCACCCTAGACTTCAAGCACTAACTTCTATTCGACTCACTGCTCGTTACCTGAAAAATATAGCTGTAAGGGTGAGTTCCTCAATCGATATAACAAATATTATAATTTATCATGTTATGTTAAGTAATTCTACACGTTAAATCACCCTAATTATATCCTGCAGTCATTTACGGCATATCAACTAAAATATCGTGCTCAATCACAACGTCAATACAACTCCATAACAACATACAATGCAACTCAATAACAACATAAAATGCAACTCAATGAGACTCGACTCTTCATGCATGTGGTACCATTTGGAGTAAAACTCCCAACTTAAAATCATTGCCAATTTAGTGGGCATCAAGGCATAAGCCTTCAACTTTCAACTTAAAATTTTGCCAATCCAGGCCAACGTGGTGTGAGCAAAAGCCCCATAATTTTTGCCAATCCAGGCCAACGTGGTGTGAGCAACAGCCCCATAATTTTGCCAATCCAGGCCAACGTGGTGTGAGCAAAAGCTCCGACTTAATGCATATGAATGTATATGGCATGTACGACTTGCAACCTTAACAACATAATAGCAACAGCAACACAACAGCTTTTTCAACAACAACAACTTAAAATCAACGTTGGCTCATCAGCCTACTACTCAGTATTTTCAACGAAACAACTTATATTCAACTTTGGCTCATCAGCCTACAACTCAGAGTTTTCAATAAAACAACTTATCACATATTTGCATCAACATTTCACAACATAAAACCCAACAAAATTATTCCTCACGATTAACTACAATGGTTCAATCACCAATCACATTTACAACATAAAAAGATTAACTATTTTCCATTCTGCAAAGACTCTGCTCAACTGGAGGGAGTCGGCGCAAAACCTTATGCGTCGACGCATACAGTCGACGCTTAGCTCACTGGTCGGCGCAAAACTACCATGCGTCGACGCATGCAGTCAGCGCATGCCTCACGGGTCAGCGCACGCCGACCCTATGGTCGACCGCTCGCGCGCAGACTCAGATTTTCTGAATTATTCCAAAGTTCTGTTAGCTTCACGCAGATCAGGTTTTCCGGCCGCTTCCGCATCTAAACCCTTTCTAAGAAAACCTAAATTGTCTGTAATTTAGTAGTGCCGAATCAAGTTTTTAATGGTGATCCGTGCTATAGTCTAACATTTACGACTCACACAACTATCAATTCACTTTGCAGTTTTTAACACGGTTTATCCAACGTCAATTTCAGCATATACAGTTCCAATTAGGGTTAAAATCAACGGCTTCTCACTACCCATGACATGTTATTCTATAATACCCATTAAACGACGATAAACCCCCCTTACCTGAGATAATCCGGCAATTCTTCGAGCTTCAAGCTTTTCCGTTCCTCAACCGTGCTTTTCGGCTCTTTGCCCTTTTTCCTCTTCTCTGCAGCTTCTCTGAGTTTCACGTGAAATTTCTTTGTTAAGAATGAAACCCTTTTCTTTATTCCCACTTATATATATATTCCAATTATTATTATTCCAAAATAATAATAATAATAATAATAATAATAATAATAATCCAATAATCCAATTTATTTAATTAAATTAATAATTATATTATCAACTTAATTAAATAATTCTTTTTTCTTTATTTGGGGTGTTACACTTAGCAACTCTAATATTTCTAAATCATTGTGGAATGAAGCACTAAAGACGACTGTGTATATTCTAAATCGGGTTCCATCCAAGGCTGTCCCAAAGACACCATTTGAGTTATTTAAAGGATGGAATCCGAGTTTACGACATATGCGCGTTTAGGGATGTCCGTCCGAGGTGAGGATTTATAACCCATAAGAAAAGAAACTAGATCCGAGGACCATTAGTGGTGTAGCACCTCAAATTTGCACCTCCCATTTGTACATCCATTTTCATTTTTAGGTCATTAGGATTGCATTAGCATTGCATAGCATGTTACATTGCATCAGTCAAGACTGATCAGGAGATTCAACTGTGCAAGAGAGCAAGAGCATTTTCCATGAGATCAAGGCCCTATGGTTTTCTAGAGAGCTTACATGACCCAAGGATCATTTTAGAGCAATTTGGCCAAGTGTTGAAGGCTCAGAATTCATCAGTGCATGTGCAAGTCATCTGAGGCCCATAAAAGTCAACAGAAGTCAACTGCAAAGTCAACTGTGGATCTGGAGGTGGGAAGTGGTTAGAGATGCTTCATTCATGTTCAAACAAGTCTCATTTGACATTTCAAACACTCACATTGAAGAATTTGAAGTCAGGTCAAGAATTTCCCAAAATAGCAAGTGACCTATAATTGGAGAGTTTCCAAAAATGGAAAGGTTTTGGACCAACTTCAACTCAAGATTACATCATCAAGGAAGCTTCAAATGAAATTTTGTCCAACATGAAAGTTGAATATCTTTCTCTCCCATTTCCAAAAAGTCCAAGATCATGAATTTCTAATGTGTGGTTGAGGAGATATGATCCAATCATGGCAAAGTGTGTTTGAAAATTCAAATGGACATAACTTTTGAATCAAAGCTCCAAAATGAGTGGTTCTTTTTGCACTTTGTTTATCATGACTTGTAGTTTCCAAACATCTCATTACATGGCATGAAATTCCCTTGCATGATCATGTGCTCACTCATGAAGTTTTGTGAAGAAAAAATTTTAAAATCATTTTGGTTGATCATGGGCATAAAAAACCATTTCCAAAGCTTGCATGGACATTGATTAAGTGGATTTGGGCCAGAATTGTACACTGTTCACGCATGCATGAAGTGCATGGGGGTGAAAATACCATTTTGCACATACACCTTACAAGTTGTTAATCTTAATTGCCTTTGGCTTAAACATGATTTCAGTATGATTAGCATGGGGTATATAAGGTTAAACACAACTGTTTTCATCATGAACATCCATTTCAGATCTGAATCTTGAAAATCATCCAAATTTTTCTCTCAAAAATATTTTGCAATTCTTCACACAAGAGCCATTTCTACTGATTGATTCGTGATCCTGAAGCATTTTTGAGTGGAATTGGACGTGAATTCGAAGCAAATCGTGCCAGTTTGGACCAGATTCAAAGCTTGAAGCATCAATGGAGCTTGCAAAATCTACTGGATTCACGTGCATTTGAGCTTCAATTTCTCCATTAATCATCTCATTAAGCATCATAGAAGAGCTTTGGACCATTACAAGCTTTGTAGCACACGATTCCAAGTTCTGTTCTTCATGAAGGTCAGTTTTCGAGTTCCATTATTTTGCCATTCATTAGGATAATTGTGTAGATCTTTCATTGGTGATCATGCTGGTATGAAGTTTGAGTGAATTGGCGCACTGTACATGAAGATATATGAGTTTGAAGTTTTGATGTCAAATCTTATTTCCTTCGATCTGAGCTTGTTATGATTATTCATGTTTAATTGTTGTTTGATCTTGAATGTACATGGCATGATGAGTCGATTGGTGTAATTGTTTGTGATTTCTGGAATGTTTTTGGATTTTCTGGAAATTCGTTCATGTGTTCATCCTGAAGAAGATGAACTTCATGCGTTTCCAGGTTAGCCACGAGTTTGCTACATTTTTGCTACGGTTTCTTCATAGGATTAGCTACGATTCTGGGATTTCTGGGCGCTAGGGTTTTAGGCTGAAACGGTGACGTTTTAATTTGAGCGCCAAATTTGAATGTGCGCCGGGTTCGAGTCCGTCTGAGCGCATAATTTCAAACTGCCTTGCCATTTTCCATGTTTCCCTCCTATTTTCATGCCATGCACATTTTTTATTTCAAATTTTTTCCTCAACTTAGAAAAATCATATAAAATAGAAAAATGCACCAATTTCATCCCAATTTTTTGCAAAATGCTCCTTATTGTGTCTAGTTTTTTATGAGCATGAATTTACAAGTTGTGCCTGGCTGGAAAAATAATTTGTTCTAGGATGATTGAATACATATGCATGTGTGACCTTGCCTTGCTTATCTCATTGTGAAATGCTTGTTTCTTATCCAATGAATGTGAAATTTTGCATGCTAATTCTAGACACATTGATGGACATTTTGGCTTTGGTTTGACATTTTTCTCATGTGCCATTTCTGTTTTGTGCTTGTACTAACTTGGTGTGACAATTTGTGTCACACATTTGATTGTTTGAATTGTACAATGTGATTGCCATGCCAAATGAACTCCAATGCTTCTGATTTTTTATGTGATGGATGTTATGGATGTCTTGATTGCTCATGATTTTTTCCAGATTTTTTTTTGAATCATTTCTGTTTTGATTGAGAATTTTCATTCATGTTGATCATTTGGATGCCTTGAAGTAGTCTTTGACTTCACATGCTTGGTAAATGAACTTGCTTATGGATTATGATTTGGTTCTTTTTAGGACTTATTCTTGAGTGATTAAAGTTGCTTCATGTCAAGTTTGAGCTTCTGTTTTAGATTTTTGATCCTCTTTGGACCCTAGGCTTTGACCTAGTGGTTTGGACTTATCATTTGAGTTGTGATTTCAGGTTCAGATGCACATTGCCATGATTGGAGTGGCTCATTCATTTAAGCTTGATTATTGGTTGTTGTTGGCTAACATTGTGTGTTTTGTAGGCTTTGAGAACAAATTCACTTGTGCTTGTGGCTTGCTCATTGTTGCTTGATTGGATTTGTCTGTCTGTGTGATGTTAACTGTTGATTGTTTGTCTGTACAGTTGAACTGATTGGTTTAGTTATTTCTACAGGTACCTAAGTTGCTCTAAGTTCATTTGAACTTGCTTTGCTAGCTTGTGGTTGGCTTACCACTGAGGTATAATTCTCTTGACTTCATGTAGTCTGGAAGACCTGTCCTGTTAAGTGGGCAGGCACCTGTCTGAAGTCCTCCTTAAGAGGCAATGCTTGTGTTTGTTTAATGTTGTGCCCTGTACATTCAAAGACCTCGTAAGTGAAGAGGCATTGGCAGATACAAGGGATGTGCAATCCATCCCCTGCTATTCAGTTGTGTCATTCATCCTGCTCACACCATTGTGTTGATGCACTTTGAATATGAACCCAAGATCCTGTTGAGTCAGTCATCTGTGGAGAAGAGTTCCTACATTCTGAACTCCCACACCTTCTATTTGAGTCAAGCTCTCCCAGGCCAGGGATAAGAGCTGTGAGGTCTTACCCTCACTTCCCATTTCATCTGCTTCACCCTAACTCTCAATGTTAGGGTTAAGAGCTAAAAACACCCCATTCCAGTTGGCTTGTTTTTACAGCCTAGCCTTGTATGAGCCCAATTGTTTGCATATAGTGTGTGTGCTTGTTTTTTATTGTGCTTGTATGTGTTTGACTGTGCTGTTTAGGATAGCTTGCTTCCGGTGCAAGTTAGGATAGAAACCTCAACATAGGGATCGTATGCATGACAACTTCTAGGCTCGAGTCGTAGTCTCCCTAGTAGTTTGTGTCTCCCTTTGTCTCTGGTTAGGATAGAAGTTCTTTCCCTGTTTAGGGGAACTACGCCGCCCTGATCCTCATACCAGATGAGGTACGTAGGCAGGAGATGAGCAGATCTCTCCGGGCGCCCTTTTTCTTTTTCAACCCCTTTGTTGGTTCGGAGTCTGATGTAAGTCCAGCGATTGGCAGTCGGTTTCCTGTGTCTTGTTTGCTTGTTGGAGTCTGACGTAAGCCCAACGATTGGCAGTTGGTTTCCTGTGTGTGTGTTTGTTGGTTCGGAGTCTGATGTAAGTCCAGCGATTGGCATTCGGTTTCCATGTTTGCCTGTTTGTGTGGAGTCTGACATAAGTCCAGCGATTGGCAGTCGGTTTCCTGTGTTGGTTTTGTTTGGCGTGCGTTAGCCGAGCTACGAGTGCTCTGATTCTTCTCTGGTCAGAGAAGATACGTATGTATAGGATGCGACATCCTAGCGAGCACGTTTCCCCTGTCCCGAACTACGTCGACTCTGATGTTTGTGTCTGACAGACTACGTAGGCCCAGGATGCGATATCCTGCCGAGTCCCGTTTCTTCCGTCTTTCTGTGTTTGTTTCCAGCGTGTGTGCAGTGTTTGAGCAGTCTTTAGCAACCTTCTTTCTATTCCTTTCGAGCGTGGATCTCGTCGAGTACGACGGATGCGTAGGGGTGCTAATACCTTCCCTTCGCATAACCGACTCCCGATCCCATCTCTCTCTGGTCGCAAGACCATGTCTTTTCCAGGTTTACTTCGAGCGTTTCCTTTCCCTCTTTTGGGATAAATAACGTACGGTGGCGGCTCTGTTGTTTCGTTTTCCCGCCGGTTTTTCGCGTAATGCGACAAGTGGGTATTTCATTGGATATGCCGAAAGGTCTAAAGGTTATACATTTTATTGTCCATCTCATACAACTAGGATTGTGGAGTCAAGAAATGCAAATTTTCTTGAAAATCATTTGACTAGTGGGAGCGATCAAATCAAAAAATTCAATTTCTGTGCATGATCATATAGAGTATGAACCTTCCACTTCAAGTAATAGATTGGTTACTATTTACAATATCCCTCAAGTTCAAATGGATGTTGATCAACCAATCATCGAGACTCCACAAGCTATTGATGATCCAGTAAATCAAGTTGGTCATCAAGATGTTGGAGCTGAGAATGATCCTGAGAGCTTTAGACAAGCCATGAGTTGCAAAGAGTCAAATTTGTGGTATGATGCCATGAATTCCATGAAAAACAACGACGTATGGGATCTTGTAGATTTACCTAATGGGGCAAAGGCCATTGGTTGTAAATGGGTCTTTAAAACCAAGAAAGATTCATTAGGCAACATTGAGAGATACAAGGCCAGACTCGTTGCTAAGGGATTTACTCAAAAGGAGGGCATCAATTACACTGATACTTTTTCTCCTGTATCTAAGAAAGATTCTCTTTGTGTCATATTGGCATTAGTTGCACATTTTGACCTTGAGTTGCATCAAATGGATGTGAAAACAGTCTTTCTTAATGGTGATTTAGAGAAGGAGGTTTATATGAAACAACCTGAATGTATCTCTTCTAATAGTGGTGAGCATTTGGTTTGTAAGCTTAAGAGATCCATATATGGTTTAAAACAAGCCTCTCATCAATGGTATCTTAAATTCCATGAAACGATATCTTCATTTGGGTTTATTGAAAACCCCATGGATCAGTGTATATACCAGAAGGTCGGTGGGAGTAAAATTTGTTTTCTCATTTTGTATGTGGATGACATACTACTTGCAATCAATGATAAAGGTTTTCTACATGAGGTGAAACAATTCCTCTCTAAAAACTTTGATATGAAGGATATGGGTGAGGCATCTTATGTCATTGGCATTAAGATTCACAGAGATAGACTTCGAGGAATTTTGGGTCTATCACAAGAAACCTACATCAATAAAGTTTTAGAGAGATTTAGAATGAAAGATTGTTCACCAAGTGTTGCACCGATTGTCAAGGGCGATATATTTAATTTGAATCAAAGCCCTAAGAATGATTTTGAGCGGGAACAAATGAAGAACATTCCATATGCTTCTGTTGTTGGAAGTCTGATGTATGCTCAAGTATGCACAAGGCCCGACATTGCATTTGATGTTGGAATCTTAGGAAGATATCAGAGTAATCCAGGTATGGATCACTGGAAAGCTGCAAAGAAGGTGTTGAGATATCTTAAAGGAACAAAAGATTACATGCTAATGTATAGGCAGACGGACAATCTTGACGTGATCGGCTATTCAGACTCCGACTTTGCTGGTTGTGTTGATTCTGACAAATCAACATTAGGATATATTTTTATGATGGCTGATGGAGCTATTTCATGGAGAAGTACTAAGCAAACCTTGGTTGCTACTTATACTATGGAAGCCGAGTTTGTCTCCTGTTTTGAGGCTACTTCTCATGGTGTATGGCTTAAGAGTTTTATTTTGGGGCTTAGAATCATGGATTTTGTTTCTAAACCTCTAAAGATTTTTTGCGATAATTCAGCAGTTGTCTTTATGGCTAAGAACAATAAAAGTGGAAGTCGAAGCAAGCACATTGACATAAAGTATTTAGCCATTAGAGAAAGAGTTAAAGATAAAATAGTAATTATTAATCACATTAGTACTTATTTAATGATCGTTGATCCTTTGACTAAGGGCATGCCACCAATAAAATTTAAGGATCATGTAGAGAACATGGGACTTGGGTCCTCTTTATGATTGTATACATACAGTTTATTAATAAAACTCTTATATTGTGATGTTTTCTAATTTTCATGCGCACATCAATTTGAGAAAATATGTTACATCTAAACCAAGAGTAAACATTGGTTTATTCATCAAGTTAGTTACCACATTATAGATATATACTTGAAAATAGACGTGTTGTAATACATAGATGAGACTACTTGCTTTAAGAGGGACTATCTCTATGATTCACATATTTATTTCTTGAGTAAGTTTTCCATGACTCATTTATGCCAATAATCAGTTCTATGGACCAAGTGGGAGAATGTAACGGTTTCTTATTTTTATTATAATAAGTATTAAATAAAAAACCAATTTAATGTGGTCCATAGTTTTGGGATTTTGGTTCTGAAAAGGGTATGGTTTATTTTGGTTTTAATGTAAATTGATATGACCATTTAATTGGGTGGTAATGAGTTTTAATGGCTTTAAATTCTTGATGGTAGAATCAAGCCTATAAATAGTCTTTGGTCCCCAAAGTTTTCTCTCATCACAAAAGAAATACACCATCTATATTGAGAGAGCAAGAGCTTGGAAGAATCAAAGGCAGTGCACTCACAACACTGCAACAATGGCTGGAGGTAAAACCTCTAATTCTATTTTCGTATTTTATTTTATTGATCTTGTTGTTCTTTTGTTATCAGGAACATATGATCAATATATATATTAATCTAACATAGAATTCTCTTACTTGTGTGTTTGAGCAAAGGAAGTATCTTGCTTATGTGCTTGAGCAAATTGTAATCTTGTATGATTATAGTGAAAATCTCTTGTAAGTACAATGGGACTGGATTACTCTCAAGCCGTGAGAGGAACTAGGATAACTCTATGTGTTATTATTCTTTCTTGCATATTATATTCGTTGCTTACCTCTAACTGAATCAAATTCTATAACCTTGTATTTAGAATATGACTTAAGAGTTTAAAAAGAAAGAAAAAGTCAACATAATTCAACCCTCATTTCTTGTGTTTTTCTCACCTTTACATTTTGCCACTCATACATGCCACACACCTAACCACAAAACCATGAACATATCTCATACCACCACCAACGACATGACTATTACCAAAACACTCAACAAACATATGCCGCCAACAAATCCTCTTACCATAGCCAAAATACCAAAGAAACATATGACACCAACACTTCCTACCATAGCCAAAATACCCAAACATTACAACACCAAAACATCCAACAGACATATGGCTACCAAACACCACAACAACCATTTATTCCTTTCCCCAACGAAACATTCACACCAACGTCGTCATTCAACTGACCGAACCGCTCACTAATAACCCCATCAACCCAAACAACACAATCCAACCACAACGATGTGAGCAACAAACTCAGTTACGGCAGCGCATCTATGCGTACACAAGACTACGTAAAATTACAAGAACTTATTAGAGAATCTGGTAATGGGGATGTTGTGGGGAACTCGTATCAAACACCTAGGGAGAATCAACAGGTCGTCATCGTTAGTGTAAAAATATTATCGTATGTAATTCTATTTAAATTAAATATTAATAGTTTTATTTAATTTTTAATTAATTAATTATATTAAAATAATAATAAAAAATATCCAATACATATTAATAAGATGAATTGGCGACAGCTTCTATAACTTATACACAGTCACCAATTCAATTAGGCGCACTCGCCAATTTAATACTAAACCACTTATTTTATTAATGGAGTCGTCAATTGAATTTATTAGTGTTCTGTGCAATTTTTTATATTTAAAACATGAGTAATTTAAAAATTAATTAAAAATGAATATTTAGAGAATTTTGTTGAAAAAATTAGTTATTTTGGAAAGAAAAAAAAAGTTGATACTAAGATTTTGATTTAAAAATATTAAGTCTATTTGATTTATTCAAAGGCATGGTGCCTTCCCGAGTAAAAGGCAGTGAAACCTTTCCCTCAAACCTCACACACATACACCTGACACGTGCAATCAAACACAGTACTCTGTCTTCAACATATTCTGTTTTACTATAAGAAAACACTTTCTCTTAACATTCAAATCATAACAAAACAATGGTTTTCAATTCAAAGAAGAAAACCAAACTCAGAAAGAGTTGGGATCCTGAAGATGACTTATATGATTACCTCAAATACAAGAACTCGCAAAACAAAAATCAAAACAAGTTCAACTACTTCAACAACCTTCTTCACAAATTTGTTATCAAACATCCAAAACCCGACCCAGAACTTGTTCAGTTCACACAGGGCTCAACCAGCATTCTACAATCTCATATCCTTCGTCTTCAAGACCAAAATAGAGACAACAATGTTGAAGAAATTCTCACAGAAGATGAGGAGGAACAAAATGGGTTTTTATTGGATTATTTCAAGCCTCATGCAAAATCTTATGTACTAGACATCGTTGAGGATGGTGTTTTTGTGAAATACGAGGACGAGGTTAGCGTTAGGAAACGGAAAGTTGCAGTAAAACTCCCTGCTGCTAAAAATGGTGGTAAATCTAAAAGAGGACGCAAAAGAAAGAATGGGGTGGGTGGTTCAGCTGTGAAAGGTGCATGCACTGAAAAAATCGGTGATGGAGAAAAGGGTGAGCAAGATGATACTCCATCTTGCATGGAAGTAACCGTGAAAAAGGAGATTCTAGATTATGATGATGATGATGAAGAAATTGAGATGATGCATGTGGATCATGATCAGACGGTAAATGATTTTGATTTGACTGCATGCAATTGAAATCGGTACTTTTTGGGTCTGTTTAGGTTTTGTTGGATTTTTGTGTTGCTTTGCATTTGAAAGGATGAACATTTTGTAGGATAACGAAGTTAGTGCGAGGAAAGTTGCAGGGTTTAGAGAAAGACTAATGAATGAACTTGATAGGCCTTACTGTGAGGAAGAGTGCAAGAGACTATTGCAAGACTTTAATCTTCGAAAGCCGGTCCAAAACCTCAAAATTCTGCGTGGGATTGTAAAAATCTATGAGGGAGATCATGATGGGAAGTCTTATCATGATCATAATCTTGGTAAGTAGGATTTAGCTTTTCTCTTAATTAATCTTAGTATACAAATTGTTGAGGTTAATGTGCTTGTTATTAGTATTTTGTCTATGCTTATGTGATGCAAAATTTTACCTTATTGGGAGAGACCTTTGGTTTTTATTTTGAAAGTTCACAACTATGAGATGTGTGATTCATGTTGTTAGATCTCGCAAAGCAAATAGATGCAGCTGGTGACGATCTTCCCAAAGTTCTGCGTCTCCTGCGTGGATTTTTCTTTTGGTTGACAGTAAGTATCATTTAATACTTTAGCATCGCACTACATGTTTTATTTGTTAGTTCTTCGTACACTGCTCAATTGGTAATGTATGTTATTGCGTCTATACTTAACTTCTAACACATTTCAAAGTTATTATCTTCAAAAACTTGCATTTTGGTATTAGTTTATAGTTATACTTAAATTAGTTACGTGTTCTATGTTTGTGCACTCTGTTTGACCTATGTGTTGATCCCGATGTTATCAGAATTTAACAGATGAAGGGGCGTTCTTGCCATGGAGAGTTCCATTGGATTTGGATTTGGATTTGGATGTACTATGACAACATTAGGAAAGGAAAGGATGATAATTTACCGTGTTTGGTTTTTTATGGTGATTAGGCTAGATAGAAATGGGTGTATTATATCTGTTTGCAGTGTAATTAGTTTTAACCTTTATCGGTTTAACTTCTTGTGAAGCTTGGTTTCATAGTTTGATGTGGTTTTTAGGATGATTATTGGTAAGACATGCCCATCTATCATCATCATTTTCACCTTACGCAATCACCAAACAATTCAAATTTGAATAACTAGTTTCCTACAAGTCTCCACAGCTTTTTGCTTTCAAACTTTCTTATTTGTCTCTGCACAGAGGCTTGAGGCAAGTAGTGAATAACCCCATATGGGTCGGGACTCTGGAAATCAGACATACATGATATGAAAATCAGTTTTTGAAAAAAATGAGTCAATGAGATTATTCATTAACTACTCTGCAGAAAATAACATTTTAAAATTTTCTTTGATCTTGTAAATTGTAATGAAAATTGCAAGCTCAAATGTAGGAGTATCAAATTTTTATTCAAGATCGATCGTACAGATAAGTTTGCGTGTATAGAATGACATTGCCTAATAGTAATTACAAACCCTATGAGTTAGCCCTAGATTTGTTCTTGCTCATAGAATTGATCTGATAAGCGGTCATTCCTCCTCGAGTTTCTTTCTCTCAGCAGACTCTTCTTTCTGTCTCTGAATCATCTCTAATTCCCTTTGCTGTTCCTCATTCTTCCGCGGTAGCTCAAGAGATTCTCCTCCGTGAGACTCTTCCACTCTCCTATTCTCTTCCTGCATCTTTTCCATCTCTTCTCTCTGCAGAATATCAACAAACACAACACAACCCTCAAATGAGTTAATTTCAGAATTATCAAGAGCTTTCCTCTGATTATCCTTTTCGGGCACAGAATACTTACGTGTTTTCTTCTAAGTTCAGCAAGCATTTCTTGCTTTTCTTTTTGAAGTTGAATTTCAACATCCTCAAACTTCTTCTTCATTCCCTCTGCTATGCGTCTTTCTATTTCCAGCTTGACTTCCTCAGACTTAAGCCTCTCCTCCACATTTCTTCGAACAGCTTCTTCTACTCTTCTTGCACTCTCTTCTCCCAACAGTTCCAAATCCTCCTCAGGTGGAGCCTTGTCACTACCAAATGCAAAATATTCAAAGATATTAATAAATCAACATTGATGAATATAAAAGAAATATACACAAACAAATAAGTAATGTAATTTCTATACCCAGAAACCGTCATGGAGAATTATAGAAAGATATCAACTCTTAAAGAAATTTTGTGAAGAATAGTTCAAAGTGAATCATATTGATACAAAGAAGCACCCTTTTTATAGATGAAAAGGACTGATAACAGAAAAACAGAAAGTAACTAATAAAACTAACTAACTAACCTAACCAACCAATTAAACTAACTAACCTAACCAACTAAACTAACTAAACTAACCAACTAATTAAACTAACAAATGAGAAGAACAAGAGGAAGTCAAAGTTTAAGTAATAGTAATACATTGATTGAAGGCTATTTAGAATTACTTATTATAATTTATCTATTGACATGATTTTTGCGAAACGGTTTGTTACTAAGCTGCGTACTCTCTCTTTTAAATTAATTAAGCTTTTAAGAACAAAATATGTGTCGTTTTATGGTATCTCTAATACGTTTTGGTGTTTCAGGATAAAATGAAATAAATAACAAAACTTATTGTGGCTGCTGGGATTCGAGCCCAGGTCTCCACGGCCACAACGTGGAATTCTTACCACTAAACTACAGCCACATGGTTGAAAATAATTTTCTCCTATAAAGTTTTATAAACTGCGAAAAGCTTATAATCGATCAAAATGATGTAAATAACTTAATAATCCCTTTTTAACTGTCATGAAAGTTGTTTAATTTGACTCTTATCAAACAAAATAAAAGCTAGTATAATAATGTTCTCCGATTGTAAATGCAGGCTTTTATTATTTTAGCATATTTATATAATTGTTTAAGCATCTTTCTTTAATGTATACAAGTTATTTAGCTCATGGAATGTTTAGTATAATTTTTTTCATTAATTATATAGTAGATACTTTCTCCATTCTTTTTTATAGATAAATTTTAATTTTTAAGTTCACTTTATAAATATTTAAACTATATATAAATCAGATATATTAATGATTCAATGAATCTAAAAATCAAAAATTAATAAATAAGAACGGAGGAAATACTTACCTACTTTTTTCTATCATTTTACACAAATTTTAAAAATCCTAATTTTGTATAGGAAAAAGAATTCTTACTTATAATTTGAAAATACAAGCAAAAAAAACTTGTATCTTAAAATTGCAGTTAAATGTCCAGATCAAAACACTTCTATCACTAAAAAGCTTTGTTTCAAAACGACTTTTTTTAAGTCAACAATTGTACAAAATTGCGTAAGATTCAATCACTAAAATATTTAAAATTACACTTATCAACGTATACAAATAAACTATGTTTAAATAATTCAGTTAATTTAACAAAATGAAAAGAAAAGGGGAAAAAAATCAGTGTACAAAAAAACAACTAATAACAAGTATTACACCAACTACCACAATACAACAAATTGGAACACACCCCCACCTCCTCAGTTTCATATTGATAGAAACTAAGCTTTTAATATACAAAATCACATGAAAAAAAGCACTATCTCTGCTTTGCTGCACAATGTGATAGATTCTTTTGAATCCATTCCTTTTGCATAATGTACAAAAGCCAGCCACATTTCTGTTTCATGGTAACTGAGCGGAAGAGCACTCTGACAATGAGAAAAAGATGGCCCTGTCTAACTCAATGGATGGATCTAATTTATTGTTCTACCGGTTAAATTCAGAATCACTTGAAATGGTCTTGCTGGATGATCCTAATTAAATTAAGGGGCGGTCCATCTTCTTCCTTCTGTTTCCAGGGTTCGCCGTTTCCTTGGATATACCATGATACTTTTGGAGACAGGGGACTGTACACATCTGCACTGATGATGAAAGATTAAGGTTATATGTGCATTTTTGGAAACAGCATTAGCCTCTCAACTTAAACAAAACTAGAAAATAGTAAACAAATTACAATATCACTGATGAAATTCATGATATCAAAAGATACTAACAAATTGTTCTATAATACATATCAATATCTCAACACTCCCCTTCAAGGTGGAGCATCTATATTATATGCATTCATTTTGTCACATATGTAAGTTATCCGAGGACTTAGTAGAGATTGAATAAATATATAGGCAAGTTGATCCTTAAAATTGACAAAAGAAGTTTTGATGACTCTAGAGAGAATCTTTTCTCTGATGAAATGACAGCTGATTTCTATATGCTTTCTCCTCTCTTAAAAAGCTGGATTGGAGGAGAGGGGTAAAGCCAAATATTGATTATCATATACAAAAATGTCAAAGGTATTTCTTGCATTAAGTGTTTCAAACAGAGAAGCTCACATATAGCATGAGTCATAGCTCATTACTCTGCTTTTGCACTTGACTGAGCAACAAGTTGTTTATTGCACTTCCATGAAACCATATTTTCACCCAAAAAATGCAATAAGCAGAAGTATATTGTCTATCACTCGCATCTCTTGCCCAATCGGTATTTGAATACCCAACAATATCAGTGTGGTCTCTCTTTAGTGAGAACAAGTCTTTTTCCAAGTGCTTTTTTGATGTACTTAAGAACTCAAAACAACTACATTCCAATGATTGTCACAAGGAGAGCTAAGTTTAAGATGTAAAAACATCACAAATGGTGGATGGATGATAATGAAGGTAATATATGCCCTGATATTTATATCTTGTTCCAAGTCTTCTCGGTAGTAAATGTTATGGAACAATTGAGAGAGCGGATAAATTTATGGATTGAAATTAAACAAGAGGACAACCAGTACAAAAATGATATAATTCAAAGATGGAGATGAGACAGGTGAAGCTTGACCAATACCAGTATATTGTGGGGTATTTTAGGAGCTGGTAAGTTAGAGATAAGATAGGGATTACCAACTACATGATCTGAAGCACCAAAATCTAAAATTTATGTTCCCACAGTAAGCAGTTTGTCCTTTCATGACGGCAGTTATTGATTTTAAATGTTTTGACAGAAATAAAGTTTGCTTGTGATTCAGTTGTTCCTATTTCTTTTCCTCACTTTGTTATAAGACAGTAGTTTGGTTTGTCTTAAGTGCTTTGTTCATGGTAGTCTCACCTCACGGGGAGGTTATATTACTGAAATGAAAAAAAAGTTCCGTTCTCAAATGGCTAAATGAGTCAGGACACTGGCACAATTTCTCATCAATTGCCAACATCTTAAGTGCTTTTGTACATTACATATATAATCATTTCCATCGTTTTTCCCATTAAATTTGCCCTTTTTCTGTCAGTGTTGTATTCGGAAAAACAAAATGACAGCCTAATGCCATAAGGCTCGGTCACGGTGTGGTTTAGGAAAGGTCGGGCCTATTGTAGGCAACCTTATCTTGCATTTACAAGAAGCACACATGGCCTTATAGTCACATGGTAGCAACTCCAACTGTTGCACCAAGACTTCCTTCAACTTTGTTGAATGGGGATGGGAACCCAAAATTCAGAATTAGGAATTTAGCAAAGAATGAGATAAAACAATAGAAAATAGTATGTATTTAATTGATAAAGAGAAGAAATCTCTAGAAGGGAATGAAACCCAAGCTACCCAGAGCCAAGTTCCTCAGAGAAAGAGAAAACCCTGCCTAATCATCACGGTTCACTAGATAATCTTGCATGACCGCTACAATTCACTTACCTCACTACATAAACTACTAAAGCATTACAAACCTGCCAATTAAGCATTCTAGCCCATACTTTATTTACCATATATCCTCACCGCACTACTTATTACATAATATCCTTTTTCCTTATCACTCGTAATCGGGTCTCTATCATGTGGCTTTTCATTTCTTAAATTGGGCACGTAATGAACAAGAAAATGTAAACATCTCACATTATCAAAAATTCGTATTAAATATTAGCCTTTGGTGTAATCATACTGCAGTACGGTCAGGCTACTCAATACTGTATTACTGGTAAAGTTTTCGGTTGCAATTCAATAAAAAAGCACACATAATTATGAGGACTAGAGAACCTCACAGAAATGCATTAGATCTTTACCTGTACTGACAGGAGGATCTGGTACTCTAGTGCAGTGCAATACAGTTGTTCCAGATAAAACAGTGATGAAACCACATAGCTCTGATGCAATACTGCTTATACTTTGTCCTGAATAGTCCTAAATGAGACAAGTAGAGAAGACAGAATAGTAGCAGATAGTTGAGCAATTGATCTAAAAGATGATTTCTGAGATGTGTTTTTCACTTTGTCCCTAAAAAATAAAATACCAACCTTAAACATGATTGCGCTGGCTAATATTGTAAAAGAAGTGAACAGTGCATAATAGATTGGAGAAACCACTGTTGTGTTGAAAGTATCCAATGCCTGCAATGCCAACCATACAAGAATCTATCACCATAGAAACCCAGATCACAGACAATTAACAAGCCAGTTATGACAACTGAACATCATGAAAAGATCAACTGAGTCAAGATTTACATGGATGTTATTTGGAGTAAAGGTTACATCTTGAACTTATAAATTATCTCTTATCCAACAAAAAGTTTCTTAAATTCACATGCAATTTAATTTTTGATGAAAACTTCAATAAACTCATGTTGATGATACAAAGGCAGTAGCTAGACAAGTGGCCACAAACCATATAAGATTATGGATCATCTCCCGTAAACAAAAATGCTTCTTACACTAAAGAAAAGCAGCAGATGATACACATAATTGAAAAGTAACTATGCCGAAGAAATAGTCACATAAAAATGTAAGAGTGATACTCACCATATTAAGATAATTTAAACTAGTAATGATGCAGGAAATGCCGACCATTGTAAAAATCCATGTTTGAAAGTAGATAAACTGATTTGAACCATCGAATGTAAGTTTAATGGCTATGCCAATCGCTTTTACACTCATGACCTGAGAGAGAGAGAGAGAAGATATTTGGTCAGTTCAGAAGCGTAAATGAAAAGATCAACTCCACCAATGAATTTTGTCAACTATTAGAATGTATAAGATGAATTGGATAGGAAGAATCACTTACAGTCAATGATCCAATTATGGAGCATATCCCAATATAAACAAAGATATTAGTTTGGCCGTGGCGAGGTGCACAATAAAAAATCAAAAAGAATGACAAAGCCATTGCCGAGGCTATGTACAAGAGAAATGCTGGAAACCAAAACAACCGAACAGCAATATCATAATTCGGTTTAAAAAATCAATAAAAAAATTAAAACAAAAAAACAGCAAAGAGCTTCGACAGCAGGATACCTGGTTGGACAGCCAAAAGCCATATTTCCAACACAGAAGTAAGAGACCTTTCTTGAGGTGCATGGAGCACAATCTCAGTAGATCCAACAATGCATAGAAGACACCCAAGCATGCCCATTTTCTGTAACTTCTCGCCCAACATGAAATGAGCCAACACAGCACTACACTAGCCATTTATACAAACAAGTAAACAAGAAGAATCTAAGCAAGCGTAAGTTTGGTTTCAAATTTGGAGGACGCATGTTTGGTATCACGGTGGATCCATTAAAATCGCTCCACCGTGACTTTGCAAAACCTATACTCTAGTAGTATAATTGCGTTTGAATCCGAAATACAGAATCCGATTTTGATCTAGTAGTATTAAATTAATTCTTCACCTGACTTTTACATAATTTATCAAAAGCATATATCACTTTAAGTTGAACTTATTTAAGTCTGAATCAATTCAGTCAAAACCAAACACGCACAAATTGCTTACCTGACAATAATACTCAAAGCACCTAGTGGCGTGACAAGCACAGCAGGGGCATAAATATACGCTACGAAATTCGCAATCTCTCCAACAATCACTGTAACAACAAGAGGAGCATAAAAAAAATCAGAAACAAAAAAGAAAAAGAAATTGAAAGTTGAAAATGGAAAGATGAAAATAGTTGTTATAGATTATATGTACTGACTTGTAACCATTCCGATCCACCAAAGAGGCTGAAGAAGATAACCATAGCCTCCGACACCTGAAAAATGAAAATTAGTTAGATAACGGTAAAGAATACAGAAGAAGAAGAAAGAGGGTAATAAAGTAACTTACTAGCAGGAGTGCCGTTAAGGCCGGCACGTTGGAGACCTTTTTTCTTGATAATGAAGCTGGAGCCGATGAAAGCTCCGGAAACAACGGCCAAAATGAAACCAATCAAATTGCTGGAGTACATCTATTTTGAATTGGAACCCTAGAATAGAATTTAGATTTAGATTGTGAATGAATGAAGAGGGATTTCAAAGTTTAAACTCTGATTTGGTTTTGGCAGCAATGAATGAAACTCTGGCTGAGTTGCTTCCTCTTTGTGTCTTTATTTGGCAGTGGGGACGAGTTACTTGCAAAAAGGAGAGAGTTTAGTTTGGTTTGAGTCCCTGCATAGATTGTCTTGGGGTAAACGAGTGACTCCGGCACTCGCTGAAGACTTTTAGGTTGGTTTGAGTTCTAGAGAAAGAAATGACAGGTTCGCAATACACTAGGATAAAATAATTAATTGAAAAAATTAATTTATTATTTAAAGAATAATTGTATATTCCTTTCATTCAATTTAATATTCTATTTTAGTCTATTAACTAACAAATGTTACAAATATGTTACAAATTAGTTTATCAATTTCATTTCGTATATCATATTTAATTTTTTTCATTAATTTTTGAAAGAAAAAAAATGTAAGTTCTGATAATGTAGTGTAACGACAATTTCATTGATATAAATTTGAGTCCGAGTATATAATTAAAAGCAGACATACTGTATAAATTGCGAGGATTTTGTTTTTAAAATTTAAATAATGTATGTATGTGTATCAGTTTTTAAGTATATAGGTTGATTCAGATTTGTATCAATGACTTTATTGTCACGCCACGTCGTCATCAGAACTTAATATTTTTTTATTGTTAGAAATTGATAAAATAGGATAACATAAGTGAAGTTAAGTGATTAATTTGTAATAATTTTTAGTTAAGGGACTAAATCATAACATTAAATTAAATTTAAGGACTCGGTAACATTTCATTATTTTTCAATTAAAATATGTTTTTGACAAATCAATTAAATATATTTTAGTTCTTATAGGATTATTAAATCATATATATATATATATATATAGCGAAACAATCGGTTTAGTGGACCTGATACTAGTGGTGAAAAAAAACATTTGCGTCGCTCTCCTTTTTAGATAGTAAAATTAATTATATTAAAAATTACATTCATAGTCTAAGAAGACATGACATTAATATGCACGAACCTTTGCACTCTCTCTAGAGAGATCAACCACTTCTAATACTAAAAAATCAAAATTATCAAAAACAAATAGTATGAGATTATATTGATTGTCATAACAAAAATTTGATTGATTCTTAAACTAAAATATGTTTTTGCATAATTATAAAAGAAGGATTGAAAATACATTTTGATTTATGTAAGTTATGTTAAAAAGAAGGAAAAAAACTTTGGTTTTTAATAAGGAAACGTTTAGAAATATTTTAAGAGAGAAAAAAGTACGAGACTAAACTTCAATGAGCACAACATTCTATTAAATGGATGGATTAGGCTTGCCTTCTTAATTTGTATAGTGGATTTCTTTAAAAATATGAGAATATATTTTTTTAAGGAGGAGATTCTTTAGTACCAAAAGTCAAGAGAGAAATGACTTCGACCATGGAGTTGAACACTTCCTTTTTTTTTCATGTCCAATCAATCATTCGGAAAAAGAAAAACAAAGTTTATGGTCTTAATCTTTCTTCTGATGAGTGGTGCGCTAATACTAACATCTTAGAAAAGAAAGTCGTGTTTTTATTTAAATTTTTTTGTACAAATGTTGTCTTGCTCTGACCTTCGAGGATAATGAATTTCACTTCTTTCATCTTTAAGCAGCTAATTATGCTTATGACCACCATCATTAAACATGAGGTTCACCAAGCCTTTGTGGAGATGGATTCTTACAAAGCTTTAGGTATAAACACTTTCAGCCTATTTTCTTCAAGATATTTTTGGGATGATATTGGAGATGTCATTTGGATGTTTGTGATTAAGGATTGGGATAACATTTACATGGATCTTCAGGTAACTCGATATCCTATGGTATAGATTCATAAAGTGGACACCTCTCGTACTTTCAAAGAATTTAAAGTTTTTAGCTTGTGTAATATGACATGTAAGTTGGTTTCCAAAGTGTTTATGAACCGATTAAGACCTATTTGTAATGATATTGAGAGCTCCTTATAAAGTAGCTTTATTTATGGTAGAGGTACAATGAATAATATTATTATTTTTGAAGATTTTATTTATCATGTGCAAATATTAAAAGATAAAACTAAAGGGATGTAAACTTAATCTCAAGAGAGTCCATGATCGAGTTGACTATGATTTTATGTGATGCTTTATATAACTTTGACCACTCTATTTTTATTATTTATTTTGTTAAGAGTAGTATATTTGTCATCGAAGTATGAGAGAGCCCTTTCAATATATTAGTGATCTTCGTCAAGGAGATCTCATTTCTCTCATATTTTTGTTCTTTGCTTAGAAAGATTAAGGGACTTGATATTCATAAGGCTCTGGATGAAAATTGATAATCCTTACATATTACTAAAGACGACATAAGATCTCTCAGTTCTTTTTTGAAGAATAAATGTTTTTGTTCACAAAATTAAAAACATCGTCATGCTTGCTTTTTGCCTAGTTTTTTATTTTTTTAATCCATTTTCAGATTTTAAAATCATTCTTGATAAATTAATGACATATCTTTTAAAGGTGTTTGTAGAGTTATTAAGGAATCATATGAGTGTATCGTCAAGTTTATTAACATATATGATAAATACTTATGATTGAAACTTTGTTATAGAATAACCTGTAAGGATGACCTTCTCAAAATTTATGATAGAGAAGCAACTTAATCGGATTATTGAAAAGGATGACTTCTTAATAGATCAGATAGAGTTGTCATGGTTAATGTAGATATTTTCTTTTTTTTTCTCGTACAACATGAAAATCAAGTGGTTAGTGTAATATGTTTGTGATAAGTTGGATAACTGAGAACTTTATTTAGCGATGACCAACTGATAATGTTAGGCATATGGTTAGTTGGAAAAAGATAGCTCAACCTCAAATTATGGGTGGGCTAGGAATTCATATGTCATGTTTTCAAAATGTGGCACTTTTTTCGTAAGCTAATTTATAGTTTATTGTAGATGAAAAATAAATTATGGGTTTCTTTGCTGGCTAATAAATATTTCAAAAAAGTAGACTTGTTTTTTTTTTAAATAAATTAATGGATCACCAACTTGGCATGTTATTTTGAAATCGATGGTTTCAACTTTAAAATAAAAGTTGGGGACACAAATATTTGGTTGCGACCTTGGATTTTGAAGCAACCTTTACACAAAGTTATCCATGGTATTGCTTAACCTAATGTTTATTTTGAAGATCAAAGATGTGTGTGATGGTGGGGTTTGTAATATTTTGGATTTACATGCGTTAATTTCTCCGCATATTATTACATTCAACCAAAGGATAGTTACATATGTTAATTACTTGAAATATACGTGGATTTGTAATGCTAATTTGAATGATAAATGTATATTTTTTTAAATGATTATAATTGGCTTTTATCCCAACACCATAATGAAAAAGGAATCTTGGATGTGGATTTGGAAGTTACATATGTCTCATATAATGTGCAATCTTTCTTATTGCAGACATCTTCTAACTCGTTCCCTATTAGAAGTATCTTGTGTTATTGGGGAGTTTAGTTAACACTTACTTTCCCTTTTTGCAATGAAGATGAAATCATTTCTCAAAGTCTATATTATGTCATCGTGTATTAGGTGTTGAAGGAAAATCATTTTTGATGTTTTGAAGATAACACACTCTTGTATAAATATGACTAAGATCATAATATTATTTTTTATTTGATGTATGCTCTTGAGTGAAAATAAATAAGACATGTTTCATCATTCTCACTCAAATATTATGTTATGTTATAATGATCCTTACTATAAAAATGGAAAGAAGAGGCAAAAATATATTTGAAGATATAAATGCACAAATCTGAGGCCCATTATCTGAGGACTTAAAATTTTACTTGGTCACCAAGCTTTTGGTAAATTAATATTATATTCATTGACGTAACATAAATTAATTTGAGAAACCAACATCTAATGAGTCAATAAGTCTGAGGACTCAAAATTTTGCTTCGTCACTAAGATTTGGGAAATGGGTATAATATTAAGTGATCTGACATAAAGCATGTGAGGAAGACTTGGCAAACAAGTTTTAAAGAAAATTCAATTTGTACCCTCAGGATCTTATAACTTAATTTCACTTTCATTTCATATTAATGACATATTTGTAATTAACCCCTTGTTACATGGCTCAACTTACACCACTATAAAATATATATTTTTACTTTGGGCATCAAAGGGATTTTACATTAGTTTCCCAAGCGGGATAACGAATGGCGACATGAAAACATGACACGTTATCCCTTAGTTTCGGAATAACCGATGAGATAGTTGAAATGGTCATTGGTTTGATCCCTAACAACAATATTTTTTTGTTTTCAAAACTATGTAGTGTGTGTCAGATACCTCTTGATTTTTGTTAGTAACCAAGGGGTATAACCTATTTTTTTGTCAGAAAGTACAAATTTTGTGTCAGAATACCAAATTTATAGAACACAAACATAGAATATCAAATTTAAATTGTTTACAAAATCAAATATACACATATCCAAAATTGTACACCAATTGAACCTATACATATTTTAAAACATAATCATATAATGCTTACAATATCTATAATGATATTTGGGATACACATAACCTCTACCAAGAGAACCTATACATATTTGCACATATAATGACAAAATCTTTATACAATACTTACAACAACCAATAAATATAGTGTTGTTGAGATTCACAATAAGACATAAAGACATCAACCAAATGTAATCAGATGTCATATATGTCCTCTTGTGAGAATGGTACTTTGTTACTAAGTGCTTATAATTTTAGCAAAATTTAAATAATGATAATTTAATAACAACAACATTAAATTAACAAATATAAATAATTTCATGTATATGGATAAAGTTAATAACTTAAGTCATGCACCAATAATGCCTCCGGAGACAGTATTTAACATATATCTCATAACATAGTATCCCCAAGAAAAGTTGTCAGGTTGTTTTCGCTACTACGAATAGTTTTCATAAGGTTACTAATTAACACACATAAATCACAAGTAATATATTAGATAAAATAAAAGAATGACAAAAAGTACAAGTAATACTTACTTTTGGAAAAAATGAACCTTAGCTTTCTACCATGTATGTTACATTTCACAACACAACTTAACATGTCGGTAAAAATTAAACATGAATAAAAAACATTCAATACTAAAAGATAAATTTGAGTATTACAAATGATACCACCTACCCGCTAAAAAAGTTATGCATATCTTGATTAAGTTTATAGTGTAACGAGCATAACATAACTACAACATTTTGCTTCAGACATATAATAACTAGTTGTCAATGTGAACTATATAAATATTCAAAATAATTAATAATGTATGAGATATTGGATTGAACTCTAGTATGATCGAAGGGTAACTTCTTGGTTCGACAATTCGACAGGACCTTAGCATATCGTCGAAGTCTATTCACATGATATCGTCAAAGTATGTTAGGATTGTTAGCATGTCGAATTAGACATGTTTGTTATGCCCACTTGTTTAAGTTAATTTGTTCTCTACGTTAGCTTATGTAATTGGTCTATGTGTAAAAGTCCATTAGTTTAGTATGTTATGTCTTTTATAAATAGCATACTAGTCTCTCATCATTGAATAATGCAAATCCTGATTAGGGTGAGAGAGGTTATTTGATATTCTGTAACACTTGTAATCTTGTTTCAAAAAGAAAGCAAAGAATAGAAGTTTATAACCAATTTCGTTGTGTCCTTATTATTTTCTTCTTTTCTACCCTTGTGGATTTCTTACTGATCAAGAAATCAATTATACTTTGTAATTCCGACATCGTTTTCACAACAAATTGGTGCGGTGGGCATGGACTTGCAGAGACTGTATTTCATTTAGATCTCCGCACAAGAAAGCAGTCTTCACATCCATTTGTTCAAGTCCTAGGTCGAGTCGTGCCACTATGGTAAGTAGCATTTGAATTGACATGTGCTTCACAAAAGGAGAGATCACATCATTGAAGTCAGCACCTTCTTTTTGAGTGAAACCTCTTGCGACAAATCTTGCCCTGTATCTCTCCAGCATCACTCTTTCGATTCCTTCCTTAACTTTGAAAATCCACTTACAAATGACTAACCTGGCTCCGACAGGTTTCTTGATCAGCTCCCAAATGTGGTTGCCATGAAGAAACTTCATCTCTTCATTCATGACCTTCATCCATTCAGTTTTATTTTGACTACTCGTAACTTCCTTATAGTCTTTAGGTTCTTCATATAGAATCTCACTTGCAGAGATTAAAGCATAAGATATGAGATCTGTATACCCAAGTCTTTGAGGTGGCTTAACGACTCTTATCGGCCTATCTCTTGCCAATAGATAGTCATCGACAATTTCCTCATCTTTCTCAGTATCTTCAGCGTCTTTTGCTTCTTCTTCAACTTGATATGGGATACGCAACTAAGCATCGACATGCTCCACCTCAACATGAATCTCTTCTTGTTTCATCTCTTCTTAAGATATTTGTACACTTAGACTAACATCATCAGTTTTCTTGAAAGCCATCTCAGCTTCATTGAAAACTCCATCTCAACTGATGATACACCTCCTATGACATGGCTCTAGGCACAATAGCCTATGAGTTTTGACTCATTCAGGGTATCCCATGAACATGCATCTCAAGGCTCTAGGTTTGACCTTGTCCTGCCTAATGTGAGCATAGGCTATGCAGCCAAATACTCTAAGTGTGTCGAGATCTAATGGATGTCCCGACCAAATTTCTTCAGATGTCTTAATATCTAACGCAGTTGAAGGACATATGCTTATCAGATATGTTGTTGTCGAAACAGCCTCTGCCCAAAGCACCTTCTTTAACCTAACATTAGTCAACATACATCTAACTATTTCTAAAATGGTTCGATTAAACCTTTTAGCCAAACCATTCTTTTGGGGAGTACCTTAAGTAGTTTTGTGCCTTGCAATACCAGAGGCTGCACAAAAATTGTCAGACGCCTCATTGCAAACTTTAAGGCCATTGTCGGTTCTCCACCTCTTGACCTTCCTGTCAATCTGATTTTTGACCAGAGTCTTCCAACTTTTGAAGTTCTCAAAAGTTTCATCCTTAGTCTTCTAGATGAATACCCATAACTTTCTGGAATAATCATCAATTATGGATAGAAAATACCTTGCTCCTGAATGTGATGGACACCTCGCAGGCCCCCAAAGTTCAGCATGGATGTAATCAAGGAATCCATGTGTTTTTTGTTTGCTTGTATTGAACTTCACTCTTCAATATTTTCCAAGTACACAGGGTTCACAAAACTTCAGTTTTTCAATTTTGTCTACACAAAGTAGATTTTGTTTCCCCAATTAGACCAAACCCCTTTCGTTGACATGGCCTAATCTCATGTACCACATTTTTGTATTCGATAATGGTTTCGTGGATGCAACATCCGTATAACCACTAACAACTTCAGCCTCAAGGGTATACAAGCCTTGTTTCTTCACGCCTCTTAAGACTTCCTTCGGTCCCTTCATAACTTTTAGAATACTTTTCTCTCCTTGGAAAATATATCCTTTCTTGTTGAAGCTAGCAGAAATATACCCGAATGTATCGTTCGCTCGAACATACAACAAGTCGCCATCGAACTTTATTTATCCCTTAATGGAAGGGAAAACATCGATAAAACCTCGGGGAAAGAGATATGTTGGGTAAAAAAGTCGGCTATGTAAGGGGAAGGTATTAGCACCCCAAACATCCATGGTACTCCATGGGAACCGTTTTGATTATTCTCGCTCGAATATGTGTTATATCTAAAGATTACTCGCAAAAGAATGGAAAAGGAAAAGAAATAAATATAGTGCTTGGTGAGGATTGAGGGCCCTCATGCCTACATATCCTCATAGTGCAATGAAGAATTCAGAGCTTCGTAGTTCAAGGAACTAGAGGCGGGAGATGAAAAGAAGTGTGATAGAGGTATAGTCTGAACTAAAGAGTAGTGTTTTGAGCCCCAACGAGGGATGAAAAAATGAACCCAATACTAAGGTGGCTATTATCAATACATGGGCTAGTAAGACCGCCATTGTAGGATAAAGTCGAAAAGACGAAGAAACAGGTGTCTGGGCACAGTCTCAAACATCTATTGGTTCACAAGGTGACGCAAGAAGAAGCATAAAGAGTCAGTGTATTTGACTCAAAGATAACTGATATATCACATGGAGTGAAGGAAGGTAGAATATGAATGCATCGTGGAGATGAATGGAATGAAGTGACCGAAGTCAGGGAAATGAATACTTGGTGACAAGTGACTGGAGAAGTATTGTTTAAAATCGAAAGATGAAAGTGTATTGGAATCCATAAGAGGAATGAGATTTATACCATAGAGGGAAATAACTTTAACCGATATGCAGACTAGTAGGAGCGCCACTATAATGTGATTAGCCAAAAAAGAAGGAATTAAGTGTTTGAGGGTGTATCCCAAACAACTCTAGGTAGAAATGCGGACTTTACGTTAGGCGTCCCAAAAGGGTGTATATGGAATTCCAAAGAAAATTGTGTTTCGATGTCAAAGAGACAGTATTTTTAACCAATGTGGAACTTGGATTTCTCCCAGTGCACCCCTTAACCCAACACTACTAGACTTGGTGTGTGGATATAAATGGTGGGTGACCCGAATTATCGATATGTGGGACTTTGTTTTTCTAATATTCAAGTTAAAATAAATTTCTTTATAATTAAAATCTTAATACATCGCTTTCTAATTTTCCATATTCATTATCCGCCAAAACACATTAATTAATAAACACATGTTTGATTTTGCAGCGATAATTGTTTTTAAATAAATTGATTTTGTAAAATAAATTATATTTAAAAGTTATTAAAATATAAAATAATTTATGTAAAAATGAGTATACACTATAAATTTAGTCATACAATCTATTTAGACTAAATACCTATAAATTAACTCTAATCAAATTGAATATTTTAAATAATGATATGTAATAGAAGATAGCTAAAATAAAATAGAGTAAAATAGAAATATAAAAAAGAAAAATGACATTATAACTAATAATTAATTACATTAAAATCATTTTACCTAAATAGTAAAATTTTATTTTATTATGTTTCATACCACTCAATCCATTCAAACAATGATTTTTTTTCCAAGTGATTTAATGATTGAAATTTTGATCTTTTAAAGATGAATAAATGAAATACTGCAAATTCGAATACATAGTCATTAAATCTAATTTTCTTGTACAAGTATCAATTATTTTATTCTATCAAATCACTGAATTCCATAACTCCCTTAATTATAACAACATTTAGGCTTAATGTATCTTTTGGTCTGTTAACTTAATTTAAGGTTTCAGTTTAGTCTCTTATCAAATAAAGATTTATATTTAATCCCCTAAAATCCATTATGTTAGTCAAGTTGGTCACTTTTGTTAAAATTTATGAAAAAAGTTTAAGTTGCACATGTGAGGCAATCTAAGTGGCATTAAGTTATTTGACATGACTTTTTTTTGTTTATTTTTAAGTTATTACTTTTTGTAATCAAACACTTGAACCCTAATTTTAATTCATTTAGAAATCAAACTTGAAACACATGTGTAGGAGACAAAGATAGCTGGAAACCCTAAAATCCCAAAAGACGAACATGTTTGAAGGAAAACAAAGTTCCTAGTAGTTGAAAACGTTTGAAGAGGAATGTATACTCCCTTCATTATTCATCTTCATTATTCAAAAGGTACGAATACTCACGCATGAACTTGTTAAAAATGTACAATTTTTTGTTAATGCATCTTTATCACTAATCCTTTCTACCTTCTTTGGCTTGAGTATGCCATGTATGAGGGGTTTGAGTGTTTGTGCATCATAAGGGTGAGTTTATTGAATTTAAGAAATTATGTTACAATGGGTTAGAATGTGTTTGACAATCTAACCATAATTCTTAGAGTTATTTTGAAGTGTTGAGTGGTTTAAGGGACTTAGGATACAAAAATATGGAGAACATGTGGTATTATGATGCAATGGACATTAGTTATATGGTTCCACTGAATGCTGATTTAGGAGCCAATAGGATGAAAAACATTGCACTAATGACTATGACTGTGCATTTATACGTTCTTCCTCCTTTGTCACGACCTGGTATAATTGAAGAGTTAATATTTTCTCTTGAATATAATATTGTATGGCCCAATGAGAATTTTGAAGAAAATGTTATATTGGATGAATAAGTCAACTATGTGGAAAAGATATGTGGGGCAGTCAACCGTGTGGAACAAAAAATATGGAAGTCAACTGTTTGTTAGAGACAAATATGGAAGTCAATTGCGTGGCATGGACAAATGTTGAAAATGACAAATTGGATGAAGGGACCATTGAGTTAAAGGAAATGAATGATGTTACAGATAACCAATTGGATGATGGGATCAGTGTGTGATGGGAAATGAATAATGTTGAAAAAAAGAATTTGGACGAAGGGGCCACTAAGTTAGTAGAATACTTAAATGAGGGATGGACCACAAAGTCAGTAGAAGACTTAAATGAGGGAGGGACCATTGTTGTAATATGAGACTCTATGGAGGGAAGGATCACTAATTTCAATCAGGAAGAAGATATGGGACTAGGTTGTAACCATGAGGGAGATGGGGGACTAGATTCTAACCAGGAGGAATATAATGTGGGACATGTAACCAGGTGGAAGATGTGAAACTAAACTATAACCATAAAACAAATGATGCTAGTGAATACACTGCTTTGGATGCAAACTTTTAAGATTTAAAGGATTATTTAGTATTGATTAAGAACTTACGGTTGATGAAGATGAAATCAGTGAAGAGGAAAAAGGTAAGTGGAAAGGAAAAGGTAAAGCTAAAAGGAAAGGTAAAAATTAAAAGGAAAGGTAAATGGAAAATAAATAAAAATGAGGAAGCAAAATTCAAGGTTATAAGACCAAACAAACAAACAAGGCAAACAAAATGTAGTGGTGAAGGGAGTGATTTATATGATGGTCTGACACGCCAAAGGGAAACTTTTGAGGATTGAGTGATGTTAAAGAATATAACAATGATGAGTTACCTAATGAGTATGACAGTGAATAGGAAAATAGTTCAAAGGAATATTTTCAAACCTTAATTATTCCAAAAAGAATGAATGATACAAATTATTTGCAAGAAAGTTTGTCCATTAGAGGCTTGTTATGCAAAAATACCACAAGAAGAAACTTGGCAAATGAGAAAAATGGTTGACAAACATACATGTAGTATGGATTAAGGTTAGGTTCCTCACTTCCAAGTGGTTGAGCAATAAGATAGAAACTAATGTGAGGGAGAATCCAAATTTGAAGTTGACAAATATTATGGAGAAAACACAACAAAAATGAAACATGGAACAATAAAACACTTGTATATAGAGTAGAGAAAATTGCCATTGATATTTTTAATGGTTCATTTAGGAAGCAATATACTAGAATTTATGATTACGACCATAAAATTTTAAAGTCAAATTCACGATCAACTGTGAAAATTATAATTTAAGCATTATAAGGTGGATAAAAAAACATTGAACATCACGAGAGACCATTGAACCCACACATTCAAAGGATGTATATATGCTTTAAAGCATGAAGAAATAGTTTTTTCAAATGCAGACCCATTGTAAGATTGAATATGGTGTTTCTTAAAGGGTTATTATGGTGGCCAAATACTAGCAACCATTGAAAGGGACCCAAATGATCAAATGTCTCCAATAAGACTTGCCGTTGTATAAGGTGAAACCAAGATTCATGGAATTAATTTCTAGAATTTTGGACAAGTGATTTAGAAGGTGTCGGGTTATGCAAGACTCACAGATTCATCAGTGGTCAACAAAAGGTACTATTTTATGTTTCGAAGAATTTGTTGTGTTAACTACACATTTATGAGTTACCTGCATTTTGACGTGTTAATTGCATATTTATGGGTTGTCTATAGGGATTGCTGCCAACACTTGCGGAGTTTCTCCCTAAAATGGACCATAAGTTTTGTGTTAGATAGTAACTTAATTACATTCTTGATTCTGGTACTAACTGCATGTTGGCATTCTGATAACTTTGTAACTTAAGTTCATCTTCAATTATGATCACTTTTGTAACTTAGTTTCATGTTCGATTCTGGTACTAACTGCATGTTCAATTCTAGTACTAACTGCATGTTCATTTCTAGACATTTATACAGTAACTTCAGGAAGAAGTTTTCAGGAATTAAATTGAAAAAAACTTACGTGGAAGGTTACAACTTATACTTGTGTAAATGCTTGAAATGACAGGAAGTAAATGAGGAGGCACTCAAGCACCTGATAAAAAATCCACAAAGGTTCTGGAGAAAATTTAGGTTTAAAATAACTCCAAGATGTGATACTTTAGTGAATATGTTAGAGGCATTTAACTCAATACTTGTAACTGATAGGGCTAAGCCTATTGTCATTATGTTTGAAGACATCCGAGTTTATCTAATGCTAAGGTGAAAGTCAAATAGGCATAAAATTGCCAAATATGAAGGAAATATTCTATAAAATATTATAAAAATATAGCAAAGTAGTCACACAAAAAAAGCAACTAGATTGTGAGGTAATTTGTGAATTTTACAATTATGGAGATCATGTTGTGTTTTACAATTGGATTACGTTTAAATACTTGTGACTTCTACTTGTCTTATAAGTTTGCTGGTGAATATGATAATGAGGTTATACATATCTCATATAATGGACAAAAATACACTATAAGTATGTCAAAAAATGAATGCTTTTGTAGGAGATGGATGCTAACATAGCTCCCATGATGTCATGCAATTTCATGCATGAAGGGTGAACATTTAGTAATTGAACATTTTGTGTTTGTCTGCTACAAAAGGGACTGCTATGAAACTTATTATGCACCAATTATTTATCCAGTTAATGAGGAAACTCTATGGATAAAAATAAAGTTTGATGATCTGCAACCACCACCCATAAAAAGACAACCTGAAAGCCCAAGAAGAAGAGGAGCAATGAGGCAGGAGAAATGGTGAAAGATGAAACACAATTGAAGCGAGCATAATTTGGTATCAAGTGTAGTCGATGCCATATGAATTGACACAATAAGGCTTCATGCAAACTGTCAATGCCACTTATAGAAGAAACAACTCAACTTAACACAAGTCAGGTAACACAAAGTCAAGCAGAACAACCTGAATCTGTAACACCAAGTCAGGCAACACAACCTGTTTTGAGACAACCATGATTGTGTTTATAATTTTGTGCACACATTTTGTAATAGTGTTTGTAATAGTAGTGCTTGTGCAAGAACATTTTGGTTTAATTTCAATTTGTTTAATGCCACATTTTGTATCAAGACTATGATCATATTCAATTATGTTAACTTCAAGATTCAATTATGTCAATGCCATTGTTGTTTATTGCCACATTCTGATTTCAATTCTATTAATCTACAATGTTATGAAATTTTGGTAGGATTAATAACAAATTACAAATGGGTTTTATTCAGTTTTTTAGGCTTAATATGTCATATTTGGTCCTCTTACTGCATGCACGATTTCATTTTAATCTCTTAACAAATAAACATGACCTTTTATTCCCTTAACTAATAAACATTACCTTTTTTAGTCCCTTAACTAACACATTTACATCCCAAGATTTATGTAATGCCGTTTTACTCAAGACAATCGGTAACAAAGTTCATAAAACCGATTTAATCCAAAATTTTATAATTTTTTGATTATAACATGATTTTATCTAACATAATTTATTTTGATCAACCAATTTCACTAAATCAAACACTACTATTCCATAGATTGCTCGTGACAATAAAATCATCACAACTTTTATATAATAATCTAATCACATTAAATCAATAAAGCCAATAAACTAACTCTATTTGAAATACATTGTTAACATAACTAGTTTTAACCCGAAACACTATTGACATTTTCAACATTCCTCTTATGCGGACAATTTCATTCTTCAATTTGAAAATTTTCTTCTTTTGTCTTCCAATCTTCAATTCCCTTTCATCAACAATTTCATCACATAATCACTTAAAAAAATTACAATCCTATTTCATATAATTTATGTAATATTTATAATCCAAAAACTTTTTTTTCAAGATTCACACTATTCATGTCTCTCACTATATGAAGAACACACTTTTCTTGACAAAAACATTCTCCATATTGTTTCTTCAGAGTACAAATCCAACAATCTGAGCCTTCAATACATTTGAATTTAATTGAATATGGGTGCCTTTATCTTATCAAATTGTAATATTATTTTATGCCATCTAAGTTTTTAAAATTATTTTTATTTAAAATAAATTTTAAAATTTTAACTTAATTTTCACTAAACTACGGTACTCAATCAAAATTAATGAGTATTAATTTTTATTTTTATCTTGCTAGTTGGCGCCTCGTCGTAAAAGGAAGGGTTACATAGAGTAGACTTTCGGTTTCGTCTGAAAATGATAAAAACCATGTGATAATCAAAGTCACGAGCCACTCTTCATTCTCATCGTTCTCTTCTTTCTTCCTCTTTTCAAACAAAATAGAACTACACTAAACACTCTTCTCTCTCTCTCTCTCTTTACTTACTATTACACTCATTGACTCAATCCTTCGTCCAACTAATACCAACGACTAAAAATGAACGAATGAGATGGAAACTGCTTCGAATTCAAAGATTCAATTATTGGTTTGGTTTTCTCAACTCATGGGAGGTCTTTGTTCTAGGTCCGCCGAAGTTGACCGCGTCTTCGCCAACTCCGATGCCGATTCCGATGCCTCTCATAAACCTAATACTAACAACAACAACAACCCCGCTGATTTCACAACTCCGCCTCCAGTACGTGAAATCATGGAGAGAAATCCCGCCGGTGTCACCGCTGATGACGTTTTCTACGACGGAATCCCACGCTACGCCGCTAAAGTACTTTAACCGTTTCTCTATCATCTGTACTGAAACTGAAACTCACAATCTCAGATCATTAATTGTTGATAGCGTTGAGATTAGTTTATTTAATTTCTTTTATAGATTTATTACAACCTCTTTGAACTTGTTATCACTAAACTGTTTAGGAAGGATTTTTTGCTGCTGGAAACTTGAAAAATTACTAAAGACGAGTGTTGATGATATTTGAGTTGATATTCTTGTAATTAATTTGGAGGTGTAAGTTTGTATTTGGGAGTTAGGGTTTATTTATTACTAATTAGGAGTTGTAAACTTGTGTTGTTTACTGTATTTCTATTTGTGTTTATCGTCTCTGTTTTGCTTGTTACAATAAGGAAGGATACTGTTCTTCTCAAGTGTTTTGGATGCCAACAGTGTATATGGGGGTTTGACATTGTGTTTGAATAAGCCCTAAAGGGTTCTTGTGTGAGGAGGCTTGTTTAAAAGTATTCATTGGGCTTCTGTCTAAAAAACAATTATGTAGTGGGTAAATGAAAATATCATCTGCTAAGATCTTTCTATTTCAGGTCTCGGAGGTGAGTTCACGTTTGGGAAGAGCTGGATTGGGGAAGGCGGTGGAGGTTTTGGACAATCTTGGGAGCAGCATGGCAAATTTAAATGCTGGGAGTGGGTTTGTTTCTGGAGCTGCATTAAAAGGGAGTGAAATTGCCATCTTAGCATTTGAGGTTGCAAACACTATTGTCAAAGGTTATCAGCTTCTGCATTCTCTTTCCACAAAAAGTATTAGGCATCTAAATAAAGAGGTGCTTCTTTCAGAGGCCGTGCATGATTTAGTGTCAAAGGATACAGATGAGCTTCTTAGGATTGTTGCTGCAGACAAGAGGTAAGTATTGGATTACTTAATGAAATAACTTAAGTGTTTTGTTTTGCAATTCCACAACTGACTCCTTAATATATAAAAGTCAGTTGTATATGATTTGGGTTTTGTTGTCAGGCAGGAGTTGAAGGTTTTTTCTGACGAAGTCATTCGTTTTGGAAATCGGTCAAAGGATCCTCAGTGGCACAACTTAGACCGTTACTTTGAGAAGTAATGTAAATTGTACTTGCTCATTCATCTAGCCTTTCATTTCTCTTCAAACCATATTAAACCTTTCATATATTTATTCTTAGCCATCTTTGTTTCACATTTTAGGATCAGCAAAGAGTCAAATGCTCAAAGACTTTCAAGAGACGAGGCAGAATCAATAATGAAACAATTGATGAATTCGGTCCAATTTACAGCTGTGAGTGAATCTCCTTATGTCACCGAAAAAAACTTAGTTTTGTTTAAGGACTGATAGTTACATTTCTGTAGTTGGAAAAACACGGCGAGAAATTTCTCTTAAACAAAGGAATTGTTGGTAAAAGTATTTTTAGTATAAAACTACTTACTCAAACGGTTAAATTAAGTTTATAGATGATTACTTATTATAACCCTCTCTCAATTTTGTTAATCAATTGAGTAAGTGTTTGGTTCCAAATAGGAAGTAGTATTATATAAGAATTCCTGTTTTTTGCAATTTTCCTGACAATGTATTAGTATAAGAAATTGGTTGATGGCGTTGAGTTTGTGATTCCATGTGTTTAAATCAGACTACACTCAAATCTATAAATAATAGCATATAGAGTAAATATAATAATAGCATATAGAGTAAATATAATAAATTCTAATTGATATGATTTTCTATTTATAGAAAGTTTGTATTGAAAGAAGCAATTAAAAAAGTAATTCCATATTTTTACTAAAATCAATCAACATTTCAAGACAATATTTCTTCATTTAGTTTTTAACATGTGTCCTTAGGGTACAAGTTAGCATTACCCTAATAAATATTAGGATTTGAGTATTTGATTTTGATTCTAAAAGAAATACTTCAATCTACTTTATTCTTTTGCATTGCAAAGTCAATTTTCTTTTTCTCCATCACTTACTCTCTTGAAGTTGATACATTTTGACGTGTATCATTATTTATGCTCGATAAATAAATGAGGAACTTCTGAGTTCAACTACTTTAGCTATGTTTATTAAAAAAAATACTTTAGCTCTGGTAATTTTGATTTCTGTCATCTAATTAGTAATCACATTATAATAAGATTTGTTATCATGTAAACGTGGCTTCTAGTGTACATAAAAAATTTCATAATTACACATGTTTTGAAATAAAAGCAATGTAATTTCTTGGTTGGATTTTATCATCGTACATAAGTAATACAGATTTCTTGTTATTGAGGGGATGCCTATCGTAATTGATTTTGGAAATATATTAATATTTAGTATTTATAAATGATATTTTAATAAATAGCCTCTGGTGTAATCAAGGATCCTATTTATTGCACCATTTTTAGTGTCTACTCATCTA
The DNA here is from genome assembly GCF_024323335.1 of Lathyrus oleraceus. NCBI lineage: Eukaryota > Viridiplantae > Streptophyta > Magnoliopsida > Fabales > Fabaceae > Lathyrus > Lathyrus oleraceus. The sequence goes on along the minus strand of NC_066583.1, from coordinate 146,607,107 downwards.
CACTTATCCTGTTTTGCATATACTTTATCTTCAAGGCTTTTTATCTATCTGCAAACCAAATGCTTTATTAAGTTTTAATATACAGTGATTTTTCTTCTCCATGCACTTTCCTTTTATCTAACATAGTTTTTTGAGGGATTATTTTTTTGTATAAACTTTGGAAAATAAAATTTTCTGTGACCACAGGAGTTGTACCACGAACTTCATGCATTGGTTAGATTTGAACAAGATATTGAGCATAAGGGCGAAGAGGAGGATCAAAGAGGTAATTATGGAATATCATTAATGGGCCATGTAGAGTTGGAATAATTTTCTGAATATTTAAAAAAAAAAGAATAGGATCACTAAAATGTTTAAAAATACTATGCTATACCTATTGGGCCTAATTAACTATTTGGCCTAATTAATTAGTTAAATACAAATTATTACTACACAATATAATTGTTATATTTGCAACACTCCGTTTAAAGTTAGTCAATGAATATCTATCATTTCCACCTTGCAAGTAAGTTGGGTGAATCTTCCGGTCATAAGCCTTTTGTTAACACATCTGATGTTCAGAAGTATTATAGGCTGTAGTTTTCAACCCATATTCAACCTATTTTTGATGTCGGTCTATCTCAATGTGTTTTGTCTTGCCATGTTGAACAAGATTATGAACAATAATGATTTATTGTCGGGCCGGCTTATTATCACAAAAAAACTTCATAGGGCCTTTGCACTTTATCTTTTAATATTCTAGCACAATTTTCATCCATACCTCACAATTTCCTAGTGCTATAACTCTGAATTTTACTTCCCGCTTGATCGGACAACTACACTTTACTTCTTACTCCTTTTAGTAACAAGGTTTCCGTATTGAAATGTAAAATAATCTGAAGTAGATCTTCTGTGTGTAACATTTAACTCGATGAACCTGCATAATAAACAAACATCAATGTAAGCCTTTACGGTTAGGTTTCCACCTCCTTTAAACCATAATAATCCTCTACCTGTTAAGCCCCAATATGATTTTGGGTCAAATTGTATTTTACCATATTGTGATATTGAATAAACAATTAGGGCACTCGTGGGTTATTCTTCATCAATATTGAATAAACAATTAGGGCACTCATGGGTTATTCTTCATCAATATTGAATAAACAATTAGGGAACTCATGGTTTATTCTTCATCAATATTGAATAAACAATTAGGGCACTCATGGTTTATTCTTCATCAATAAAGGAAACAAACCATCTCACACTAGAAATATTAGAAATAAGGTCATATTTAAAACATTAGATTCAATAAGATCAAATAGTTCAACACTTTTAGTAAGAGTAGAAGGGAAAGTAACTCGATGGTGCTTAGAAAACTAACATATCTTTCATTTAAAAGACTCAACAAATTATTAAAAACAAGAATGGAAAGATATACCTCATCCATAAAAAATGAGGATGACTGAGACAGAAGTGTGGAAAACCACACGTTCTGACTAGTTTGTTCATCAGGCAGATGTTTCATAGCAACTCCAAACAACAAATGAGGATGACCAAGATGCTCAGGCTGAGTCATATTTCTAAGGTAAACAAATGAGACTTTGACTGAGACCGAAGCGTGGAAGACCACACGTTCTGATTAGTTTGTTCATCAGGTAAATGTTTCATAGCAACTCCAAATGCCTTCCTCATTGCAAGATCTCGACAAGTACAATGAGAGTAAAAAAATATTACTGTACAATTCTGATTCCGGATAAACTTATGGATAGAAATTAAGTTACGAGAGAGTGTGGGAACAAGAATCTTGTCTTGCAATTTAAAATGAGGTTGAAGTTTGATATTTTCAGGAACCAAGAACACGAGTTCAAGAACCAGTGATTACAATAATGTAATGAGTATTAGAAGATGAGATAACAGTAGAAAACAGTTATGAAATGAGAGGTCATGTAATCAGTGGCACCGAAGTCCCGAATCCAATTGTTATGCAACTTAAAATTTTTCTGCAACTTCTTTTCATAATTTAGATACTCTAATTTACTGTAGACTCGGCCGTTCCGACTGTTTTCTCGGCACGGAACAGCACAATCAAGAAAACCGTGCCAGGCCGTGCTGGTTTGACACCGATGGGTGACTTGGCTGAAACAACCGCGATAATGGCAAAATTCATGAAGTATTCATATATATTGAATTTTATTGACATTTGGATATATGTTCTGATATGACTTGTGACTTTTATTTCTAAACATGAATACTTCATGAGTTTTGATTTATTTATTTTAATTTTTAACAATTGTATGTTTATTGGTATGTATTAGTGTCCGCGTCACTAACTACCGGCCATTCCGCTCTCCATTCCCGTTCCGTGACCGGCCGTTCCGCTCCGCTCCCCACTTCCGCTCCATTCCAATTTCCACCCATAATCTTATTAGTTCCTTCTTATCCCCTATTATACTGGATTGATCCTATCATATTATGAAGAATATGATAAGTAGCCATGAAACATCGGAAACATGCTTTCTTACCACTCAGTTGGCCGAGAAGGATAATTAGGAGACTCACCAAGAGCATAAAGAAGGTCTGTAAACTATTCAAGTCATACTTACTAAAAGAAAAGGAGAATCTGCTGCGTCTGTCTCTGCCATCAAGAAGGGGCTTCCAAAAAATATTGGAAAGTCAAGCATCGAAGCAGACCAGTAGCACTAAAATTCAACATCAAGCAAAACATGATCCAAAAAACTGCAGAATAGTGGCAAAAAACAGATGAAAGGGCTCCAAAATGTTCACGAAGAAACATCCCAAAGTCAATATTTGATCCGTCAAACAAGATCAGAAAGGAACTCCTAAGTGTCTGGAAAAGCCGAACTGGAAAGAGACTGGGAGGGCAGCGTGTGACCTACAAGCGTGCTGTGGAGCTTGGGCAGCACGTTAGGTGTCCATTCACCTGAAACTTTAGGCTAAGCTCGATTTTGGGATTTCATTTCTGACGTTGTGGGTGGTGATGCGAGATTGGCGACGGAACTAGGCAAAACAGTCACACAGCTGGCGAGAGATACAAAAGAACACAAACTGAGAAGAAGGCAGTGACCCAGTGTTAGCAATTCAGTGAAACGGGATAGCAAACAATGAAATTGTAAAAAGAAAGGGACTGCAACAAAGACAGTATAAAAAGGAACTGCAATGATTGCGACTAGAGTTTTTATGCGGATGCAATACCCTCGAGACCGAGATCTCTTGATACCATGTAGAATTTGAACAAGTTTCTGATTATCATTTCAAAAAATAATTGGAATAGAATCGCTAAGTTGTTTAAATAGACTATGTTATACCTAATAGGCCTACTGAATGGGTCTAATACAATCTATACAAATAGTTACACACTATATAAAATTATATTTACAACAGGCATTGAGATAATATGCTACTCTAAACTTTAGTTTGTGACTGGCATTTTTTATCCTAAAACCCAGAGATCTTATCGAGTTATAATCATAAATGAAGAATAATTTTGATATTGATTTTTTTTCCTCAAGTCCATTGGTCAATTAGATTGTGATAAACATGTGGAACCTGAGGACTACATTCACATTGATCGTTTAATTAGTTCTAAAATATTGAAAAAGATATATGCTAGTATTAAACAACTATGATAATAACTTTGGTCCCTTTGGACTAGCCGGTCTCAAGGCCGGATACCAAGTTTTAGAAAAAAAACTTTGATATTCTGATACTAATGCCTTCTCAATTTGTCACCGAGTCTGCTTCAAAGTCATTCTTTTTTAAGTGTTACAGTTTATGTAGATAGATTACAGTTACTGAAGTACTTTAAAATAAAATAAAATGGAGCCAAACAATGTATTATTGTTGAGAACACAATTCTGAAGAGTTGTACGATTGCCCATAAGTTTGACTTTGCAGTATATTGAGCAGTATTGTTCATGTTACTATGTTAATCTCTTATCTCTGATATATAATTTGACTTTCAGTATTGCTCTTCCCCTTATAGGTGATAACCTCGCATTCTTGAGAGCAGAAATTAAAAGTCAAAAGAAGCAAATTAAACATTTAAAAAAAAAATCACTCTGGTGTAGAAGTTTGGAGGAGGTAACTATAAATTACATCTTGATTTGTTTATCTCACCCCTCAGTATCCTCCTCCATATTTGTTTAATTCTCTATTAGACTTTTATTGTGTTTGATCCACATGTAAATTGGTAATACTAAAGATAGTGTAGGAAATAAATTTTTATTTATAGAGGCAGGTTTATCTTGTACATTTCATTCACAAATCATAAACCAAGAAAAAATGAGTATAACTAATAACCTAATGGATTGCAGGTTATTGAAAAGCTTGTAGACATTGTCCATTTTTTACATTTGGAGATAAGCAATAACTTTGGGAGTGCAGGTCTGTACCTACTAAAAGCCATAAAAAATGTTTGCTTCACTTGATTTATGCTGTTGTAGTGTCTCACTTAATGTAGTAACTATTAGCTCTTATCACTGTGATGACTTAATTATCATTTATTTTGTGAAAATCTCAGTCATGTAATTCTGTTTGCCTTATTTGGTAATAGATAAAATTTAAATTTGGTAGGAATAAAAAGTGTCGGCTTTTTGGGAGCTATTAGCAACACTATGTCTTTTTAATCTTATCAAGTCATTGTTGCTATCTGAGTGTAATGAAAGATGTATTTTGCTTTGCACTTTTAATGTAGTTTATCCATGGGTACCTGCAGATGGCCAAAAGTCAATAATTGGAAACATTGGCAATCGTCAAAGATTGGGCCCTGCAGGCCTTGCTTTGCATTATGCAAATATAGTACTTCAAATTGATACCCTTGTAAGTCAATTTATGTAATTGTATCTATTTCATTACACGAATGTTCTTTTTTGCACCTTTTTCTCGAATCAGGTGAAAATATAATTGAATTTTTAGAAATTATTCTCTTATTGCTGTTGAGTATTGAATTTCTTCTGTGCTACCTGTCCACTTCTCTGTTATTTTCCTTCTGTTACTTTCGGATCTCATATTGTTGAATTAAATGTAAAATTTACTTTTCAATCTTTATTTCTTAAGAGGGAAAATCAACCACAAATCTGTTTTGCATTGCTGAGCATTGTATCAAGTCCATGTTAATGCTTTCAGGTAGCCAGGTATATTGCTATGCCTGCAAATACAAGGGACACATTGTATCAAAACTTGCCCCCTAATGTAAAATCAGCTCTGCGTTCCAAATTATCATCCATTCATGTTGTAGAAGAGGTATGATTGACCACTTATACTTTCTTGTTGAAAAATCAGACAATAGATTATGGGTTTGGATTTTCTTAGAATAGATATATAAAAGCTTTAGGTTGAAGCACACTTCATCTCTGGTAGTCAATGACTCAATTAGTCAATACTTATTCTCTTATAGGCCTTCATGTTTTGGTAGTATTTTGTTAAACTTGCAGCAAACGTCGTACACAATTAGAATTCTAAGATTTTGCTTGACAAATTTTGAGAAATAAACTTTCTTCTGCCCTTACACATACTATTGAAGAAAATCTTCTTAAATTTGTTTCTTGGCTTTTTCACTCTTTCCTTGTGGTTGCTGTCTGGGTTACACAGCTGACTGCAGCGAATATTAAAGACGAGATGGAGAAAACATTACATTGGTTGGTCCCAATTGCCACAAACACATCCAAGTAAGATCTTTGGCCTTTTGTCAACTAACTCCTTCCTGGCCACGTGAAAAGCAATCTTTAATCACCAGTTTATTTACCATACAAATATGATAATCTATTCTTTTTGACATTTTCTTTTGGTGTTTACAAATTGGTTCAGAGCACACCATGGTTTTGGCTGGGTGGGGGAGTGGGCTAACACAGGGTAAGTAACCAGTCCCTACTATTCTAGTTTGAATTAGAAATTCATGTCTTCCCCTTTGTATTTTCCTTTCTGATTTTAAATACACCGTGGTCCTTGAAGCTCTGAGGTGGATAAGAAAGTTTTCCAGGGTGGTGCAATGCGAATTGAGACATTCCACTATGCTGATAAAGACAAAGTAGAACATTATATTCTTGAACTTCTCTTATGGCTTCACCGCCTGGCCGTTAAAGTTAAGTCTGTCAGTGATGCTGGCAAAGCAAGGCCTGCCATGAAATCCTCTGTCGGGGCTACCATGGAAAAGACAAATAAGCATTCTACAAATGCCCTATTATTACCAATTTTAACAATGGATGAGCAAAACTTGCTGCAGGATGTAAGTAAGAAAACCAAAATGAAAGGAATCAGTAAGAGCTTGGACTTTGACAGTCTGAAGCCTACAATGAGTGAGAAATGCAGACTGACCAAGAGTAGTAGTCTTTCATCAAGTAAAAGCAAGGAGTTATCTTTTAATAGGGTTTTGTCAAAGCTTCCTGTGATTGATTTTGATATTGACAAAGAGCGAGTGTTGAACGTGATCGACAGACTAGATGTGGTCAGATAATTGGAAATTTTACTGGTTGGCTTTTGAAATGAATGGAGAGAAGCAATAGTACACGTGAACATGACTGGGATTTCTGGGGTACACATATCATACTCTTTGCCGCAAGGGTTGAATGCCAGTATTTTTGCAGCAACTATGGTACCCTGGATTTTCTTGGCTTCATTAAGGTGCATTGTTTTGGTGAAGTTCCACGATGTAGAGATACCATTGTCCACATGGTATTAAAGAAGTTGTTTCATGTTTGCATCAATGTGATTGCAGTGCCCAGGTGGAATTGCAGTTCAGTCTTGACAGTGTAAATACTAAAAAGAGGATAGTGTGCCAGTCGTTTTGCACAGCTTTAAGAAAAATTCCTGATCCGATAGACTATATATTAATGGTAATGGTAACACATTTCTGTATCACCTGCATCCTACTTTTTCGCAAAACAATGATTGGGTGATTTTCCCATAAGCACCTTCGTCCTAAAATATATAAAAGAATCTACTAATTTATCTATTTAAGAATTAGAAATATGTAATATTGTTATTTAAATTGATTAGATAAATAAAAATGCTGATTGAAATTATATTAGTTCGAGCATAGTATATTTTTTAAAATTAATTTTAAGAAAAATAGGAGATTAGCTTCAGGATCAACATTTGTTGTTGTTGGCTGTTCATTAGGTTAGTTAGAGCATATATATATATATATATATATATATATATATATATATATATATATATATATATATATATATATATATATATATATATATATATATATATATATATAGTACCTAATAAACACCTTTAAAATGGGAGAGAAAGACAAACTCTAAGTGATACACCCCCCCACACCTTAAAGAGCACAATGCTCAACAAAGTCTCAATACACGAGTGTCCATAACCTCACACTTGCTACCGAGCATCGCCGATCATCATCAGAGCCTCTCACCCTACATGAGAAGGTATATTGTACTATCTTAAAACACCATCGTATATGGCTTCTCGCTGCCGTGAGCAAACCCTAACTACTCATAATTATTATATACCTACTAAGACCTCTAGGTCCCCTGCCCTTGCAGGAGGAACACACACATGTACCTTTTGACAAGTACATAAAGTAATGGATATCACTTTAACTTCACGTCCTTCATGGTTCTCCAATTTGTTATGAGCCAATTCACATCTTTCCAATCTATCAAGTTCCATTTCATGTTCTTGAAGTTTGTCAAATAATGCAGCAAATGTACTTATACCGACCCTGAATCCACTTAAAAATAGGTAATGTTGACGAATCTTCTGATTCTCTAGTTTCAATTCGATAAGTACCAACAAGTAAAAAAAGGCCTTGCATACTCGAGAGGTCAATAACAACCACTCTTACTAATGATATTCTTGACTTTCCTTGCATGGTAAAGTAAAAAAAACGATAAGTAGGCTTGCTATTGCGAGCTATACGAGTTGTTTGCCTTTATATAACTTCGCTAGTGCTTATATGAAGTGGTGGAACTTCTAGAAGCTTCACCAGAAGCAAGATGAGGTCGCTCTCCTTCGCTCGTTCCGTACTTGACTTACGAGCTCGTGTAGTACTCGCCCCTATCTCTCTCTAAAGAGGCTTATGCACTCCCCTCGCTGTCTACTAAAAAAGCGTTAGAGCGAGTGAAGCCTTCCATTTAATGACATTTTAGAAAAACTCTTCTTTTCGGATATTGCAGTCACTTTTAATTGCCATGCTCTAGACAATGATCTAAGGACTTTTAAGTTTAGTTCATCATTAGTGAATACTTTTCTAAGAGCAGTTAAGTGATTTTTCTAGACAATGAACCTCTTTTGCATATATAGAATGTTTTCATAGGGTAATATTATGAACATTTCATATTCTTGTCATAAAGTGTTCGATTTTGATCTTGACTTCTACGATTCCTTTCTGTGTTACTTCCAATGTATCCTAGATTTCTTTGGCTGTTTTGCAATTTGACACTTAGAAAAATTCTTCATTTCCTAAGGCATATGCATGTATATTTTTTGCATTCTTGTCATACAACCCTTTATTCTTGTCGTCATAGTTTCAAGAACCTTGAATCTTTGGTTGTTCTACATTATTTATGAGAGTTGTAGGAATGAAGGGTCCACCCTTTATTGTAGATGTTTGATTGACTGCATTTTGTGTTAAAACATCTAACTGTACTATGATGTCTTAACTGATGTCATGACATACTTGAGTAGTATGCTGCAGGTTTAGCTAATACAGGATTTACTGAATGTCAAGCTAGATGTTATGACATTCATCCCTAACAGCAGATACTGAGGTTTAGAATAGTTGGTTGTCTGTTATAACTCAGTATTTATCTCAGTCTGTTTATTCAGGAGAATAACAGACCTGACATAAGGCCTACTGTCTGAATGTCAAACTGGATGTTATGACATTCATCAGTGACAGCATATACTGAATAATAGGCAAGTTGATTTTTCTGCTTCAGTTCAGTATGTATCTCAGTCTGTTTATCAAGGGAATAACAGACCTGGCATAATGCCAGTGTGAAAATGTCAAACTGGATGTCTTGACATTTATTACTGTAAGCTGATACTGAAGTATAGACTGGTTGGTCTTTTACAGTACAACATTTAACACAGTCTGTTTTCAGGAAAATAACAGACTTAGCATATGGTATATGTTCTGGACGTCAAACTGAATGTTGTGACATTCATTCCTGACAGCATATGCTAAAGTGTAGGATGATTAGTTTTTCTGTTTCAGTATTTTTCTCAGGCTATTCTTCAGGAGTCCAACAGCTGAGCTAAAATCCAGGAAACTAACAACTGAGCTACAATTAATGAACCTAACAAATAGCCTATTTGTTAGTACCCTAATATGTGGAAATTAGGTTAACTTGCTTAACCTTAATTTTAGGAAATACAAGTACAAGGCCCAAGTGCTGCAATATAAAAGGATGACAATCCTTCTTTCAGAACTCGTGGGTTTTAGGCGTGAAGATTTTATTGGTCCATCATACTTCACTACTGTATTTTTGTGTGTGTCTTGTAATAGGGTATCTTGTTAGCCAAGCAATTATCACCTAGATGATTGCATTGGACTAGGGTGTTCATTGAGTTGTAAGTGTTGTGTCACTCTAAGCTTTTAAGCGTGAGTGCTGTGTATCTTGATTAAAGCTGTTAAGCACAATCAAGAGTTGTTTGAAGTATAACTTCACCATTAACTTTAATTTAATTAAAGGTTGTAATCATTGAGGTGATTGAGGGGGAGTGAGTAGGAACTCTGGTCTTAGTTTAAGATTGAAATTGCATTGGGTAGGTATTAAGTGATATGATTAAATAGGTGGTTTAAGGCCTGAATTAATAGTGCTAATAGTGGATTTCCTCCCTGGCTTGGTAGCCCCCAGACGTAGGTGTGTGTGACACCGAACTGGGTAAACAATTCCTTGTGTTATTTACTGCACTTTACTTTTAAGTTCTGCATAATTCTTGTCTGCGCAGAATTGGATGTCATAACATCCCGTGTGACATCGAAAGTCTGTTAACTAGAATTTCAATTGGCATCAGAGCAGGCACCCTGCCTGTTAATTTCTGGGTGAGATCTAGGGAAGTTACTTTCTAGTACCATGGACAAGGATGTAGGATACTCAAATAGACCACCCATGCTGGATGGTTCTAACTATGATGACTGGAAACCTCGTATGATAGCCTTCTTGAGGTCTATAGATAGCAAAGTCTGGAGAGTTGTCAACAAAGGATGGGAACATCCAACGAAGACAGGTAAAGATGGAGTAAGTATGCAAATTCTTGAAGAAGAGTGGGACAAGGAGCAAGAGGCATTAGCTCTTGGAAACTCTAAGGCCTTGAATGCACTGTTCAATGGAATAAGTAAGAACATCTTCAGACTGGTGCATCACTGTGAGCTGGCTAAAGAAGTTTGGGATACCCTCAAGATAACTCATGAAGGTACCTCCAAGGTGAGGATGTCTAAACTTCAGATGCTGACCACCAAGTTTGAAAATCTGAGGATGAAAGAGGATGAGACTATTCATGACTTCCACATGAATACTCTTGAAATTGCCAACACTTCTGGTGGATTAGGTGAGAAAATGGCTGAAGAGAAACTTGTGAGAAAGATTCTCAGATCATTGCCAAAGAGATTTGCCATGAAGGTCACATCCATAGAAGAGGCTCAAGATATCATCAATATGAAGGTTGATGAACTTATTGGTTCTCTCCAAACTTTTGAAATGGGCTTGTGTGAGAATGTTGAAAAGAAGAACAAAAGTTTAGCTTTTGTATCAAATACTGAAGAGGACTCAGAAGAAGGAAGTACTGGAGGTGATGAAAGCATATCAGAAGCCATAGCCATGCTTGGGAGACAGTTTAACAAGTTCATCAAGAAGATTGATAAAAAAGGTAGACCTAATGTCAAGAACATTTCGTCTGACATCAGGAAAAGATCAACATCTGAAGAAAAGTTCAACCAAGGCAAGGGAATCCGGTGTCATGGATGTGAAGGTTTTGGACACGTTAGAGCTGAATGTCCTACTTACCTCAAGATGCAAAAGAAGGGGCTATCTGTCACCTGGTCTGAAGGAGATTCTGAGAGTGAATCTGAAGGAGAATCTGCTAAGCATGTCACTGCAGTAACCAGTGTCTGTGCCTCTGATGATGACTCAAGTGGAGATGAACTGACTTTTGATGAATTTGCTGCTTCATATAAAGAGCTATGTGTCAAAAGTGCAGAAGTGTGTGTACAAGGAGAAAAGTAGAAGATACTCATCAAGGAGCTGGAGGATGAGAAAAAGAAGCATCTGACAGTCATAAATGGTCTAAATGGTGAGATAACCTTGCTGACCTCTAAGCTAGATCAAATGACAAAATCCATCAGAATGCTAAATAAAGGAACTGACACGTTGGAAGAGATCCTAAAGGTGGGACAAAAGTCAGGAACCATGTCTGGTTTAGGCTTTGTGAAGAAATCCTCTGCTGAACTCAAACGCTCAAAGGCTGAAGTTCAGAAATTCAAGCAGAAGTCACAACCAATGTCTCAACATCAGGGGACCAGGATGAGTAACCATCAGAAGAAGAAATTTCAGAGATGGAGATGTCACTACTGTGGTAGATTTGGTCATATAAAAGCCTTCTGCTACAGGTTGCATGGTTATCCTAACCAAACCCTTCATGTCAGACCTAAGCATAAGGCATATAAGCATAATGCCCCCATCAAGAAACGACAATGGGGTGCTAGGTTAGCTCATACAACTCTAAGGGCATCTACCAGAGAAGACTGATACTTTGACAGTGGTTGCTCAAGACATATGACTGGTATGGAGAATTTATTGGTGGATATACAACCTCACACTACCAGTTATGTGACCTTTGGTGATGGTGCTAAAGGAAGAATCAAAGGTGTGGGTAAGCTGGACAGTTCTGGAGTTCCAGAACTGAATAATGTGCTGTTAGTAAAAGGACTAACTGCCAATCTCATCAGCATAAGCCAGCTGTGTGATCAAGGGTTCTATGTTCAGTTCACTAAGGAGCTATGTGTTGTGACGAATGGAGATAATCAGGAAGTTATGAGAGGAGCCAGATCCAAATATAACTGCTATCTCTGGGAACCTAAAGTCTCAAACTACTCCACAATTTGCTCCTCAGCCAAGGAAGAATAGGAGGTGAAGCTGTGGCATAAACGTCTTGGCCATCTTCACTTAAGGGGTATGAAAAAGATCATATCCAAGGAAGCAGTTAGAGGAATCCCAAAGCTGCTTATTGATGAAGGTAGAGTTTGTGGAGAATGCCAGGTTGGCAAGCAAACCAAGATGTCACATCCTAAGTTGGGACATCCTACAACATCCAAAACTCTGGAACTTTTGCACATGGACTTAATGGGACCTATGCAGGTTGAAAGTCTCGGTGGAAAGAGATATGCCTATGTAGTTGTTGATGACCATTCCATATATACTTGGATAAGCTTCATCTGAGAAAAATCAGATGCATTTGATGTCTTCAAAGATCTGTGCATCAAACTTCAAAGGGAAAAAGATAGTTGTGTTGTCCGAATTAGGAGTGACCATGGGACGGAGTTTAAAAACTCGAAGTTTGATGAGTTCTGCGCATCTGAAGGGATAAGTCCTGAGTTTTCCTCTCCTATAACTCCTCAGTAAAATGGGATAGTTGAAAGGAAAAACAGAACTATTCAAGAATCTGCCAGGGCTATGATTCATGCAAAGAAGCTTCCTATGCACTTTTGGGCCGAAGCTATGAATACAACTTGCTATGTTCACAATAGAGTTACCTTGAGAAAAGGAACCTCTTCCACTCTGTATGAAATATGGAAAGGCAGAAAACCTACCGTGAAGTACTTTCCTATCTTTGGAAGCAGATGTTACATTCTTACAGATTGTGAACAAAGAAGGAAAATGGACCCCAAAAGTGATGAGGGTATATTCCTAGGATACTCAACTAACAGCAAAGCCTACAGAGTATTCAACTCCATGACCAATGTCCTGATGGAATCCATAAATGTTATTGTGGATGATAAAGAGGAAGGAGTTGATGTCATAGAGGATGTTGGAACATTCCTTGATACTTCAACAGACATACCAGTCAAGTCTGAAGAAGTACAGGAGACTCCTCCTAAATGTGAGGTAGATGCATCCAACAAAGTGCCGTCTATCAGAATTCAGAAAGACCACTCTAAGGATCTTATCATAGGGGATCCCAATAGTGGTGTGACTACCAGATCAAGGGAAATTAGCTCTAATTCCTGTTTTGTATCCAAGGTTGAACCAAAAAATGTGAAAGAAGCCCTGACTGATGAATATTGGATCAATGCCATGCAAGATGAACTGGAGCAGTTTAAAAGGAATGAAGTATGGGAGCTTGTTCCACGACCTGAAGGGACTAACATCATTGGTACCAAGTGGATTTACAAGAACGAGTCTGATGAGAAAGGAGTAATCACTAGGAATAAAGCAAGACTAGTGGCACAAGGGTATACTCAAGTTGAAGAGGTTGATTTTGATGAGACGTTTGCACCCGTTGCAAGACTTGAGTCAATAAGATTGCTGTTAGGTGTGGCCTGCATTCTAAAGTTCAAATTGTTCCAAATGGGTGTGAAAAGTGCCTTTTTAAATGGCTACTTGAATGAAGAAGTCTATGTGGAACAACCTAAAGGGTTCTGTGATCCTAACCTGCCCAAACATGTGTACAAGTTGAGGAAAGCTTTGTATGGGTTGAAGCAAGCTCCTAGAGCTTGGTATGAAAGGTTGACTGAATTTCTGACCTCTCATGGGTACAGGAAAGGAGGGATAGATAAGACCCTGTTTGTGAAGGATGAAGATGGCAAAATCATGATTGCCCAAATTTATGTGGATTATATTGTCTTTGGTGGAATGTCAGAGCAAATGGTGAAACATTTTGTTCACCAGATGCAATCTGAGTTTGAAATGAGTCTGGTTGGAGAATTGACTTATTTTCTTGGAATGCAAGTTAACCAAATGGAGGATTCTATGTTTCTCTTCCAAAGCAAATATGCCAAAAACATAGTTAAGAAGTTTGGTATGGATAATGCTAGACACAAAAGAACTCCTGCACCTACTCATTTAAAATTAACCAAAGATGAAGGAGGTCCCAATGTTGATCAATGCTTGTATAGAAGCATGATAGGTAGTCTACTATATCTAACTGCAAGTAGACCCGATATTTCCTATGCAGTTGGAGTGTGTGCTAGATACCAAGTGTAAGACCCCAATTTTGTCCCTAAGATCCCTCATGGCATCATATCATATCATATCATTGCCTCAAGGATCATTGTGCACTTTGCCTTCCTCCTTGTGGGTGGGTTATCTTATGAGTGTGGTTCTTGATCACCAAGCATGTCTAGCATTTGTATATCATTGCTTTTCATTTGTTTATTAACCCAAAAGTACAAAAATATTGTCATCTAACCATGTTACTTGCAGATGAAGCAAACTAGGTCAAAACAGTCAATGCATTCATTGAGCTATAGATGGTGACCATGCTTGAAGAATTTGGGCACCATGATCATTAATCAGAAGTTCATATGAGTTGTGACATCATTTGGAATCAAGATCTCAAGTGGAAGAGGCTTGAAATTCATCAAAGCATGGCTCAGTCAACCAAAACCCTAGCAAAGTCAACTGTGCATTTAATCAGGGATTTGAGGGTGTGAGATGGTTGGAAAGGTCTCATTCATGTCCATACAAGCCTCATATAACATGCCAAACATCAACATTGAGGAATTGGAGGTCAGACAAAAAGTTTCCCAAAATAGTAATGACCTGTAATTTTCAACTACCAAAAATGGAAAGTTCTTCTCCTGAAAATTATATCCTCAAGCAAGCTTCAAATCAAAATTAGTCCAACATGAAAGTTGAAGATCTTGCTCTTGCCTTTCCAAAAAGTCCAAGAACACTCATTTCTCATTTATGGTTGGCAAATTATGATCAAATCATTTTCAAGAAATCTTGAACTTCAAGGAGGCATAACTCTTGAACCATTTGGCCAAATTGAGTGAGGTTTCTTTGAGAAAATCCCATTTGGTATGAGCTATCATAATGCATCATTACATTTCATCAAAAATCATCACATAAAAAGGTCATTTTTCAAGTGAACCATTTAAATTTTGGTGGGAAAAAAGGTGATTTTCAAAAGTACATGCAATTTTCATGCCAAACTATTTCCAATCACTTCAAAATAGGTTTTGTGACTTGCTTCAGCTGGTTTTACACTATTCCATTGATCACACTTACATAAGGGCATTTTGGCATTTTTACATAACATGTGCATTTTCACTAATCCAATTTCATTTTGCTAATCATGATTAACAATGCTGATTAACAAGGAGTATATATTCCTAATTGTAACAGAATTTCGAAATCACCATTCACAATCTCAGATCCAAACAGAAAATTCTCCAAAATCTCTCAAATTCTCTCCAACTTTTTTTCACTTTATTCATCCAATTTCACTGTTCTTTTGGCTTGTACTTGTGTTGATCTTCATCTACAGGTACTGTTAGAGATCTGTTGAAGAAGAAAGGTGGAAAATCTTGAAGAAATCGCAACTGTTGGAACCTTGCATTCACATGGCAGTTTGAGAATTCTTCGAACCTGAACATTGTTGAGCTAAAAGAACACACTTCATTCATCTTCCTATTGATCATTGAGCATCTGTTTTCGCCATTGGAGCTTTGAAACCAACAGATTCAAGATCTGCAACTTCAAGAGGTAAGAATTCGATTCTTACAATTGCTAAAATTAAGCTATGGCTTTGGTAGATCTTTCATTATAGAGCATGCTGCAAGTTGAATCGTGTGATTTCATTGAGATTTAAGCAAGATATATGGATTTGAATATTGATTGTTAGATTTTGTTTTGCTCGATTCCTTTCATGTGGTTAGAGTTAAGAGAAATTGATGCTGGATTGTTAATGTAGGATGAATAAGGATTCGAATGATATATGTTTTATGCATTTTGGTGAACTTTGGATCTTGAGCATTATGAACAGCAAGAACACGATGAGTTCTTCAAATTTTCTTTTCCAGATTGTGTTTCGATCCGTTTGGCCATGATTCGCATGTGATTTTCGTGTTTCCTTGCCATGTAGCCATTCACGCGTTGCCACCTCACTTAATGAAACGCAACGTTTCATTAAGTGAGCGGCTTAATTACCAAAATGCCATGCGTTCATATTAAATCTTTTTTTTTCAACCAAATTTTTATTTCACTTCATAATCAAACTTCAAAAAAATCATAAAAACTTCATTCTTAATCCAAATTGAGTGGGAATTTTTGCATTGATCTCCATTTTTCCTCTAGTTTTTTATAGGCATGATAACAAAAGTTGTGCACGGCTGGTTTTTATTTTGGTCTATTGGTTTTGATCATGTATGCTTTTTGCCTATGTTTTACCATTTTGATCATGAAATCTTGATGCTTGCTCCAAAATGCTTGAAATTTTATATACATGATCTAGACTCACTCCTAGTCATTTTGGTATATGGTTTGCTAATTTTGCATTTCTGGATTGTGAGATATGATGTAATCTTTGGAGGTGTGACAATGTATGCCACACCATGTCTTGTTCATGTTCCTGATTTTATTTTCCATGCTTATGCTATGCCAATTACTCTGGATTTTTGCATGTGGATACTTATGGATGTCCAGTTTGCTTGTGATTTTTCCTGGAATTTTGGAATGCATTTTCATTTTTGTTTGAGAATTTTCCCTCTGTTTGGTCAATTGTGAACATTTTGGGAGTCATGATATCATATGATTTGTGAAATCCTTGTGGTTTATTGGATGAATTTGAAATTTGGCATGTGTATTATAGACATCTTAAAGGTTGCCATGGCTTTGATTTCATTCATTTCTCATGTTTGGTCACTGTTTTATGATTGCTTGAAGTTGATGCTTGATTTGTGGTCTTGTATGAGCTTGTATGAACATGCTTTGACTTGTTGATTTTAATTGACTGGCTTCCCTTTATCCAAATGCCATGAAATTTGGTGTGTTGCTCATTCAATGTGTTCTGTTTAAGCATGATGTTTCCTGGAATTTATTGAGCCATTTTGGTATTGATATGCTTGTGTTCATTCTGTTTACATCATTGAGTTCTCAACTTGCCTAGTTTGACATGATTTGCTTATGAAATGCAATTGGTGTATAGTTTTGACATGAGACCAGCTGGAATTTGTTATTATTTGATTAATCTTGATTTTGATCAAGTTTCATGTTCTGTTTTAAATTTTTTCTCCTCCTTTGACCCTAGGCTTTGGCCTAAGGGTTCACTTCTCACATTTGAGTTTGATTTTCAGGTTGAAGAAGCAATTGCTTTAAGGAGTTTAATTCAAGTTGATTGAGTTTGGTTTATTTGATTGTTATGGACTAACTTGGTTTGTTTTGTAGGATGCTATCTCATTTGATTTGAGTTTGTGCTTTGCACATATGATTGATTGTGTTGACTGTTGGCTCTTATCTTGTCTGTTTTGACTTTGTGATTGGTATACTGATTATATTTGATTGATTTCAGGTACCATAGTTGCTTTAGTTCCTTTGTGAACTTGCTATTGCTTTGCTTTGCTTAAGCATTGAGGTAGAATCTCTTGTCTCCATGTAGTCTGGAAGACCTGGCTTGTTACTTAGCCAGGCACCTGTCTGAAGTCCTCCTTAAGAGGCAATGTTTGTGATTGTTTAACTTTGTCCCCAAGCAGGTAAAGACCTCATATGAGGCAATTGGTAGACAAAAGAGATATGTAGCCTATCTCCTACTATTCTGTGAGTCACTCACCTTGCTCACACCACATGTGTTGATGCATGGTGAGTAAAAGCCCAAGATCTATCGAGTCATTAACTTGTGGAGAGAGATCCATCTTTCTGAACTCCCACACCTTCTGATATTCAATGCTCTCCCTGACCAGGGATAAGAGCAATGAGGCACACCCCTCATATCCTTTCATCTTCTTCACCTTGGCTCTCAATGTCAAGGTTAAGAGCACCATTTACCCTACGCCAGTTGACTTCATAGTCTAACCCTTTGCTTGAGCCTAATTGCTTGGCTATAGTGTGTGCTAAATGACTTTGTTTGATTGATTGTTTGTTGCATTTGTACATGTTTGCTTGCATGCCTTGGTGCATTTATCATCATTAATTGTTCATTATGGCATGATCATCATTTCATACCCTTGTGGTTTGTTTGAGTTTACCCATTAAGGACAACTGTAAGTCCATTCATTGGCCATTGTTCCTATGATTTGGAAGGGATAAAGTGTAAGACCATTCCATTTGGCCACTTATGTCCATTGCTTCTGTTTGTTTGTTGTATGTAAGGATGCAATTGTAAGACCGTGTTGTTGGCATTTGTACTCCTATGATCATCCTTTGGAGGTTGGTATAAGTCCATTTGTTGGCATCTGACATCCATGTTTTGTTTTATTTTAGGAGATTGGTGTAAATCCATTTATTGGTGTCCGATATCCGCTTTTGTTTGTGAGATTGGTATAAGTCCATTGATGGCATCCGGTATCACCTTGCTTTTATTTGCTTACTTGCTTTGTTGCCTCATTCCTAAGGACACACTTGAATCATCTTCTATATGATTTCAAGAGGTGAACTTCTAGGAAGTTTTACACTCCTTCATCCACATCCCTCTTTGTCCTAAACCTTTTCACATTGTTAATTCAAAACTTTGACTTGTTGTGCAAACATCTTCATGTCTTTTTCAAATTAGAAACCTGGACCCTAAGTCCTTGACTTTTCAAATTTCACTTTTCATAACACTTCTTTGAATCAATCTTAATCATACCTTGACCATGTTTTTTTGTGAATACTCATAATCAATTAACTTCACACATTCAATTGTTTTGTGGCTTTGCCCATTGATAATATGTTTTCATACATTAGCCATAGGTTTCAATTACCACAGTGGTTGATGTAAATCTTACCTTATCCTTAGTGAGTCGATTGTAGGACTTCCGTACTGAAAACAGGGTTAACCCCTCTAGTACGTCGAAGCCGTCCTCGCATGGTGGATTGTTGAATTCAGGTTGAGTTTTCTCCCATTGGTAATGAAAAGCCTTAATGCTTGTGTTTTAAAATGAACTCACTAATTTTTGGAAATCTTTTAGCCGAACTACGGCGTTTTGATCCTTACCTTTGATGGAAGGTACGTAGGCAACGGGTTCATCCGTTCAAACACAAAAATAACTAACTTGTATATTCTTTTCTCATCTTCCCATTCATGTTTGCACAATATGTCAAAAACAAATAAACATTTTTATACAACAAGTGTGAAAAGGGCTCCCTAGGAGTACCTAGGACGTGATGGGTGCTTAACACCTTCCCATTGCGTAATTTACCCCTTACCCAGATTCTCTGATCTTTTTCATTAGTTTTCTATGTGTAAAACTTCTTAGGTTTTTGTTCGCTTTTTAACCAGTCCTTAGGATAAATAAAAGTGCGGTGGCGACTCGATTCCTTGTATACTTTGCTTATGGTTTAATCAATAAATCATATAGCGACGAATACACCGCTACAGAAAAGTGCGACTCTGCTGGGGATAACATTAGACCTTCCCTGGTGGTATTGCCTACTTTTCACCCTTGTTGTATGATATTTGTTTATGTGTTATTTGACATATTTTTGTACAATTTGGGATAACTGTATTGATTGTAATGTTTGAATTGCTTGATATACAATTGTTGTTCGCTTTGGTGATCTCTGTGAGATGAGTTCTATACCCGAACTCGAGTGCACTCTAGGATAGGAGAATGGCGTAGTCTTGTTAACTGGTGTGGAGTATTCCTTAGCCAGTTGACTTGCGAGTCCATTCACTTGGTGGAGGTCATGTTGGATTAATAATGTCACACAAGTTATTTGTGGTTAGGCATTATTCTTTCAATCATGTGCCTTAGAAGCCAAGGACCTTAGCTTACCAAGCCCATCTTGGCCTATTTTTAGGACGTAGTGCGGAGGTCGTTCAGATGTAAGATCTGATGCGATTGTTACGCGATACTACACTCATAAGAGTCTCTCTTGAGAATATTTTTGGAATACGAGTATTCGTTTCTCCGATAATATCCGAGAGATGGGACGATGATTATGGGAACCTCTGGTAGAACATGTCTGGCAGGTTTAAACCCTAGTACACTCCCTTTGGGTGGTTCTTAACCAAGACTCCATGCTCGTGACTCTCAGCAAACCCGTGATTCGTGGTTGAGTCGTTCAAACATCGTTAATATCAATGGAACTTGGGCGTTGATAAGGTGCAAACCATAATCCGCCAAAATGGATGATTGATATTAAAGATGTTAGAGCCGGTTCATATACCGTTAATATCAATGGAACTTAGGTGTTGATAAGGTGAAAACCTAAATCCACCAAAATGGATGATTGATATTAGGGATACAATGAGCTTTCCCACGACCTTTGTTTGGTGTGACTTGCTTGATCCTTGAGTGTGATTGTTGCATTCATGCATTCATGCATTCATGCATTCATCTGCATTCATGTCATCAAAAAAGAAAATTTTCAAGGAACTTAAAGGGTTTATTTGCAAAATTTTCAAACATGGAAAGACCGAAAAGGCATACAAAGAAGTACAACTTTAGACAGCCCGATGTGAAAGAGTTAAGGAATCTGACATCTTATGTATTAGATTCCTTGGGTTTCAAAGCTCGTTATGGGAAGCTCCTGCCTCTGTTGACTACTCAGGTTGATGAGGGACTGATGAGTACTCTGGCTCAGTTTTATGATCCTCTGTATCACTGCTTCTCCTTTCCGGACTTCCAGTTGCTGCCTACCTTGGAGGAATATTCTCATCTTATTGGGATTCCCATTCTGGATCAGGTGCCGTTCAGTGGCCTAGAGAGTATTCCGACTGCTCGAGAGATTGCAGACTTGTTGCACATAGATGAAGCTTTGATTAAAGCTAATTTGACTACCAAAGGTGGAATTCAGGGTTTTCCGTCCGAGTTCCTCGTCGCTCAAGCTACCATCTATGGGAAGGCCATGAGTGAGGATGCCTTTGAGGCTTTATTTGTGCTGCTCATCTATGGGTTGGTCTTATTCCCCAACTTCGACAAATTTGTGGACATGAACGCCATTAGGATCTTCTCAGTTCTTAATCCCGTTCCGACTTTGTTGGGTGATGCCTATGTCTCTTTGCACCTGAGGAATGCAAAGGGTGGAGGAGTTATTGTCTGCTGTCTGCCTTTGCTATACAAGTGGTTTATTTCGCACTTGCCGCAAACTCTTGCCTTCAAGGAGAACAAGAGATGTCTACGGTGGTCTCAGAGACTCATGTCTCTCACTAATGATGATAGCTCTTGGTATGATCGCGTGTATGATACTGTGCAGATCATTGACTATTGTGGTGAATTCCCTAATGTGCCTCTTCTTGGTACATGTGGTGGGATAAGCTACAATCCTATTCTAGCACGTCGTCAGCTTGGGTTCCCCCTAAAGGATAAACCTCATAACATTCTGTTAGAAGGTGTATTCTTTCAGGAGGGTAAAGATCCCCAAGGCCTGAAAGCCAGATTTGTCCGCGCTTGGCGCAAGATCTGCAAGAAGAGCAGAAATGAGCTAGGTCCGAAGAACTGCATTGCTTTGGAGCCTTATATATCTTGGGTCAGACAGAAAGCTTCTGTATACCTCATGCCATACGATCATCCGAGACCTACACCGTTGGATGTGGTTGGGCCTTCAACCCTCTCTACCCAACGTGTAGAGGAGGTGAGAGAAGAAGACCTTTCACGTGCTTGGATCCGTGAAAGAGAAGAATTGTTGCAGCAACTTAAGGATGTTAAGGGGATATCCTAACATGAGACAGCCTATGTGCCTGTTGGATTTCAAGAAAATGTTCATGCAGGAGTGGTTCAAGATGTCAGACTCAAAGTCATGGCATCTGATATGGGTGTACCTGCTGTAAAGCAAGAGTGTGTGACTACTTGATCAAAGCTGTGAAGCAAGATCAAGTGGGTGGTGTCTTGATCAAAGCTGTAAAGCAAGATCAAGAGGGAGTATTCTTGATTGAAACTGTGAAGTAAAATCAAGATTGTGTTTCTGACAAGTATGTGTAATTCTGTTTTATTTTGAACTGTAATTTATGGTGTTGCTTTGGCAACATTTTTGACAAAAAGGGGGAGTGCCATACCCCAAAATTTGCCTGTTAATTTTTATACTTTCAACAGATTCAAAACATTAATCTCAAAGGAACAAAGATCCAGCGCACAGGCTACCAAATCCAGAAGATGACCCGAACTGTCATGCTCGCTAGGCGAGCAAAACCTTCGCTAGGCGAAGCCCGCGCTTCCTCCATCGCTCCAGCGAACCTTGTGGATTTTGCTATTGGAATGCTCACTACCTGCTCGCTAGCTGCTCGCCTAGAGAGTAAGTACTAGCTATGCTTTTATCCAAGTCTGGGAGCGTTCGCTAGAGCCTCGCTGAGGGCTCGCCTAGCGACCCCTTCGCTACTTCACTCGCCTAGCGAGCATACGGATATACCAGAATATTTTGGGCCTGAATTGCCTTCATTCTGAGCCCACCAAGCCACAAAGATCAACTATAAATTCCAGAACTTCATTTGAAAAAGGGGGGAGATCAGAAAAAAACGGAGAAAACCCTAGAAGCTAATTCAGAGCAGCCTCCATATACACTGAAGAGAACTCATCTGCACAAGGGTTACCTTCACCAACCCTATCAGGCATAAACCCTAAGATTGCCCTGCAAACCCAACGACGCAACTCAATCTTGTTCGATCCCTCCAATCAGGTTTGCCCTATTCCCACTACTCTATGCTCCCAATTTGAAATTTCTAAATGTATGAGGCATTATGGTTGAATTTGGAAGGGCGAATATTGTTAGGTTTTGCATGTGGGTTTAGATGTGCATAAATGTGTAAAACAATACTTTGTATGTTCAATCACGTAATTTTTGTAATTGATGCCATAGGGTTTGGGGTTTCCGAAATCGTACCAGTATCAAAGAAAAACCCAGAACCCGCAGCCGTTCGCTAGCACCTCGCTAAGCGAACATGTAGCGAGGGTTCGCCAGGCCTTCGCTAGGCGAGGCAGTAGCGAACATGACAGTAGTTGATTTTTTTTCTGTTTGCATTCTGATCTGTTTTGTATTTGTTTGACATGTTTTCTATTGCATTTGCACGCTGTTTGCCTGACACTATTATTGCTATGATTCTTTTGTTCGGTGCAACTCTCGATTGCACCCCATCCCGTTATTCTAACATGTTTGCTGAGTTTTTGTAAGAGTTCCCGTGACTCTTGAAGAGATAGCTGGATATTCCACTTTATTTGTGGGATATCATCGTGGAGATTTATTCTGATTACTTGACTAATTACCTTGCCTTCGAATACGTGATCTTACCCCTCTCTTTGTTGCCTTACGATATTACGGTCATGTCCCACGAATGTGGGGATACCCTTAGCAAAGACCCTTTCGATTAAATCATCATCATCCCTAAACAGATAAGTCATAGTCCCTTCGATCAAAAGGTCAATGTCCCTACAAGATAAATCATAGTCCCTCGAACGTTGCCTTCGAATATATGACTTTGTCCCTCGATGACCCTTCGTTGTAGCCTACGATTAAATGATGATCGTCTCTTTGAATGCTAAGGTATCCTTACAAATGTTGCCTTCAATGACCAATCGACGACCCCACGATGTCCCTTTACATCCAAAGGATAAGACTACTTACTTCTCAATAGTAAGGACAATTTTACCCTCCTAAGGACAGGAAATACCTATAAAGACCTTGGTTAGGTATAACTCTTAAATGCTTGCTCACAGCTTAAAATACTTTTCACACCTCACACTTTTCAAAACATCTTTTAGAAAATCACCACTTGGTATACATTCGCACCAGAATCATCGCCGAGTTATATTTTTCTAAACATATTTCAAAATCAAACGAGATAAACACTTTGTATACATTCGTACAAGAATCATTACAAAGTTAAACTCTCCTTTCAAAATATTTTCTAAACACACCACATTTCCCAAACACTTTCTCAAACAAGGAAAATATAAGTGAGTTAAGCAATTAAGAACCCATGGATAACCATGGATACAAAGGGTGCTAACACCTTCCCTTTGTATAATGCACCTCCCGAACTCAACATCTAATCAAGGTCTTTCCTGTTCTTTTCCGCCTTTCCTTATTGGATAAAAGAAAAGTCGGTGGCGACTCTTGCTATCCGCAACATTGCTTTTCAAAGCAAAAACACAAAGTCAGTTCACCGTATCACAGGGAGTAACACCTGTGATGCCCCAGGACAACAGATTATTTGCTATGTGATTAAACAAATATTGAAGATCCTCTAATCCAGAGGTTGTGCTGCAGCCTGATGTTCCACTCCTATGT
The DNA here is from genome assembly GCF_024323335.1 of Lathyrus oleraceus. Lineage (NCBI taxonomy): Eukaryota > Viridiplantae > Streptophyta > Magnoliopsida > Fabales > Fabaceae > Lathyrus > Lathyrus oleraceus. The sequence continues at coordinate 146,582,769 of NC_066583.1, read as the reverse complement.
GTGATGAGTGTGAGTGTGTTATCTGTATGTGTGCTGATGTTAGAAGTTTTTATTTAACTTCTTTGTGTGTTGAGTGTGTTGCTGCTCTGAGTGTATTAGCTAGGTAAATTTCCCTGCTAGATGTATGTTTTCCGCTGCTGTGAACTCTGTTGGGATGCTAAGTTGTTTTAGCCAAAAATTTGCCAAAGGGGGAGTTTGTAGATGTTTGATTGGCTGCATTTTGTGTTAAAACATCTAACTGTACTATGATGTCTTAACTGATGTCATGACATACTTGAGTAGTATGCTGCAGGTTTAGCTAATACAAGATTTACTGAATGTCAAACTAAATGTTATGACATTCATCCCTGACAGCAGATACTGAGGTTTAGAATAGTTGGTTGTCTGTTATAACTCAGTATTTATCTCAGTCTGTTTATTCAGGAGAATAACAGACCTGGCATAAGGCCTACTGTCTGAATGTCAAATTGGATGTTATGACATTCATCAGTGACAGCATATACTGAATAATAGGCAGGTTGGTTTTTCTGCTTCAGTTCAGTATGTATCTCAGTCTGTTTATCAAGGGAATAACAGACCTGGCATAATGCCAGTGTGAAAATGTCAAACTGGATGTCTTGACATTTATTACTGTAAGTTGATACTAAAGTATAGACTGGTTGGTCTTTTACAGTACATCATTTAGCACAATCTGTTTTCAGGAAAATAACAGACTTAGCATATGGTATATGTTCTGGACGTCAAACTGAATGTTGTGACATTCATTCCTGACAGCATATGCTAAAGTGTAGGATGATTAGTTTTTCTGTTTCAGTATTTTTCTCAGGCTATTCTTCAGGAGTCCAACAGCTGAGCTAAAATCCAAGAAACTAACAACTGAGCTACAATTAATGAACCTAACAAATAGCCTATTTGTTAGTACCCTAATATGTGGAAATTAGGTTAACTTGCTTAACCTTAATTTTAGGAAATACAAGTACAAGGCCCAAGTGCTGCAATATAAAAGGATGGCAATCCTTCTTTCAGAACTCGTGGATTTTAGGCGTGAAGATTTTATTGGTCCATCATACTTCACTGCTGTATTTTTGTGTGTGTCTTGTAATAGGGTATTTTGTGAGCCAAGCATTGAGTTGTAAGTGTTGTGTCACTCTAAGCTTTTAAGCGTGAGTGCTGTGTATCTTGATTAAAGCTGTTAAGCACAATCAAGAGTTGTTTAAGGTATAACTTCACCATTAACTTTAATTTAATTAAAGGTTGTAATCATTGAGGTGATTGAGGGGGAGTGAGTAGGAACTCTGGTCTTAGTTTAAGATTGAAATTGCATTGGGTAGGTATTAAGTGATAGGATTAAATAGGTGGTTTAAGGCCTAAATTAATACTGCTAATAGTGGATTTCCTCCCTGGCTTGGTAGCCCCCAGACGTAGGCGTGTGTGACACCGAACTGGGTAAACAATTCCTTGTGTTATTTACTGCACTTTGCTTTTAAGTTCTGCATAACTCTTGTCTGCGCAGAATTGGATGTCATAACATCCTGTGTGACATCGAAAGTCTGTTAACTAGAATTTCATTTATAACACTCCATATTTCATCCCCTTGTTCTTCTAAGTACATTTGCACGATTTTTCGAGAAATCATTCTATTCGCTCACGAAACATGGTGGTTTGTTGGTGTTGGAACTATCTACTAAGAACGGTTTTGTAGAAGCCATATATAACCAAACTAAGGAGTAAGTTACCTTAACCTGCTCTGATGCCAATTCTAAGAAAGAGATTGAAATTAAGTACCTTATCATCAAGATCAATTTCCTTTAATTTCAAAATATCTATAAGCTTATGCATTCTTGATTTTTGATTCCAAACTTTTTCTTCTTTGATACTTCTTCTTTGATAAATTTTTGTCTTCATCAAAACTAAACTAAGATAGATGATGGATATTTTCTTCACACGTTTGTATTGTAGCATTAAATGATATAAACTTTGCTTTGTTTGAGAAAATCGAAGCTAAAAAAACTACGAAGCCAATTTTTTTCTTGAACAAATAGTAGTCGTAGCACAATACTTTGATCCAATGGAAGATTTATAAATTTGCACTAGTTCTTACTTTTTCATGAGATCAATGAAGAGTTAAAAACATGCTCTAATCGGTGACATATTGTCTAGTATCAAGACGTCCTGCACATTCAACACCATTGTTAGGAGTCCCACATCGGACAATATATGGCCTGAATAATCCTCACCATACTTGACGGTTTTATAGGGCTGAGTTGGATCCAACCATACATTCTCAAGAGTCATTATAAGCATTCAAATAAACCATGATGTAGGGTTTCTTTCAAGTAGCAAATTGACGAAGGACTGTTTGATGACGAGGAGAATGCATGAAATTAATTACTTATTAAACAACAAAAGAAAATAATTAAAAATTTCTTCCAAAATGCCAATACAATAGCGATGAATCAAAAGATCAGAGATAATATATGCAAACATTAACTGATTTATCAAGGATAATACATGTACACATATTTTTTTTACACCTCTCTAGATTTTGTATTATATTTAGATTGATGAAATGAAATGATATAAAAAGGATGAAATGAGGTTAAACAAGTTGGAATGCATTCAATCACATCCCTTCACTTTTCATATTTTTTTGTACTCTTAGATTTGAGCAAAATGAAAAAATTACTCCTAGGCATGACAACGGAGCGGGTCGGGGACGGTTTTTACCTCCCCCAAACCCAAATCCGAATTCCCAAACAATTCCCGTTCCCCGCCCCAAATCCAAACGAGGATGGAGAATTAAAACTCAAACCCGTCCCAAACGGGTTCAGATTGAGTTCGGGTATCCCCGCTCCGCCATCATCCATTTAATAAAATCAATTTTTAAATAAAAATATTTATTTTTTAAAAAATCAAATTATATTACAAATAATAAAATAAAACAATCTAAAAAAATTCCATACATACATTTCGAATATTTTAAATAATTAATACAAATCAAAATATCAAAACATTGACCACTTATTTAATATTCTAAATTATCAAAAATAAATAATAATATACATAATAAAGTAAACGGGACGGGTTCGGGATGAGTATTAGTATCCCATTACCCGACCCATCCCTATATTTTATAATCATGGAAGACCCAAATCCAAACCCAAATCCAATCAAAACGGGTTTTCCCCGTCAACTTCGGGGTAAATTTGAGTGGATACCCTCAGATACGTGTTATCTTACCATGCCTAATTCTATCATAAATTACTCGATTAATAAGATAATATCTTTATTCATAAAATACTCATTTAAAATGGAATGAAATAATTATAAAAAATAAAATGAAGCAAAACATTTCATCTGATTCCTTGTACTCTTTGATTTAAGTGAAATAAAAAAATTATTCTCTTTTATCATAAAATACTCTATCAATAGAATAATATCATTATTCAATTCCATTTCACTTCACTTCATTTCACTCAAATTTGTTTTACAATTCTAGGCCAGTTTATTTTACAATATCCATAAATGAATGGAGAGTGTCAATAATTCAATTATTGGTACCATTTTCTCAACTAATGGGATTCCTTAAGAAAAAGAAAAGTCCTGCCGGAGTCAATGCCGACGAAGTTTACTACGACGGAATCCCACGCTACGTCGAGGTTGACCGCGTCTTTGCCAACTCCGATAGCTCTCTTAAACCTTTTACTATCAACAACCCCGCTGATATCACTGCGCCGCCTTACTTTCCCGAAATCACGGAGACAAATCCGGCCGGAGTCACCGCTGATGAAGTTTTATCCGACGGAATCCCACGCTATGCCGACAAGCTTAGCGCAAAGCAACCTACCGTTGTTAGTGTACCTTTAACCGTTTCTGTATTCTCGATGTATTGTTTATATATCATTAACGAAACTCCCAATCACACCTAATTTCTTGATGAATCTAGACTAGTTTATGTGATTTCTATTATGAGAATGAAGAGGATCATCATTTGCAAGTATTTGTTCTTGCATGGGACTGTCATTTCATAGCACGCCAACCTCTATTGGTTATCAGTTTACTTATTAGAAAGGAGTTTTTGCTGCTCGAATCTTAGAATAATGATTAAAGATGAGTGTTGTTGCAAATAGGATTTAGGGTTTGTTCATTGCTAATAAGGAGTTTTAGATTTGTGTTGTTTATCTTATTTCAAATTGTGTTTAGGTTGTTTGTCATGATAACAAAATTGCTCTTCTTAAGTGCTTTGGATGTCAACTGGCATTGTTTCATACATATAAGTTACAACATTTCATGGGATTTTTACCTTTAGTTTAAGATTTTAGGAGAGTTTGTCCTTGACTTGTTATCCAAGAAAGCTTCAATGGCCATGACTCAATGTCTAGTACCTATTCTGCATTAATTAAAATGGTCCTTATGCATTGTGTATGAATCAGTCCTGAATGGCTATTTGTGAGGAGGCTTATTTAAAAGCATTCATTGGCTTATGTCTATAAAAGTTTATGTAGGTGAAAAATTAAGATATCATATACTGAGTTTTTTCTATTTCAGGTATCGGAGGTGAGTTCACGTTTGGGAAGAGCTAGACCAGGGAAAGTATTGGGTTTTTTGGATAGTATTGGAAGCAGCATGACAAATTTAAGCGCTAGCAGTAAGTTTGTTTCGAGGGCTGCAGTTAATGGGACTAGAATTTCCATCTTAGCATTTGAGGTTGCAAACACTATTATCAAAGGTTATCGACTTATGCAATCTCTTTCCACACAAAATATAAGGCATCTAAAAGAAGAGGTGCTTCTTTCAGAGGCTGTCCATGATTTAGTGTCAAAGGAAAAAGATGAGCTTCTTAGGATTGTTGCCGCAGACAAGTGGTAAGTACTGGCCCTGTTGGATTAATTAAATAATGACTTGAGCTTTTTGTTTTGTCTTACACTTTCAACACCATTGGAAACATAAAAGTCAGTGGTATATGGTTTGGGTTTTGTTGTTAGGCATGAGTTGAAAGTTTTTTCTGAAGAGGTGAGCCGTTTTGGAAATCGTTCAAAGGATCCTCAGTGGCGCAACTTAGACTGTTACTTTGAGAAGTAATGTAAATTGTACTTGCTCATTCATCTAGCCTTTCATTTGATAAAACTTATTTAGCCTTTCATATATTATTCTCAGCGTCTTTTTTTCTTTTACATCTTAGGATTAGCAAAGAATCAAGTGCTCAAAGACTATCAAGAGACGAAGCAGAATCAATAATGCAAGAACTGATGACTTCGGCCCAATTTACAGTTGTGAGTCTATTCTTTTATGTCACCAAATAAAATATGTAGTTTTGCTTGGAGATTGATAGTCAGTACATTTGAAGCTGGAAATATAAGGAAATAAAACAAATGAATTGTGGTGAAAGTATTTGCAATAACAAAACAATTACTCAAGCGGCCAAATTAAGTTTATAGGCGATTTCTTATTATACCTCTATTTGAATATCGTTAACCAAATAAGGGAGGGAGTGTTTGTTTTCAAATAGGAAATATTTTATAGGAAGTCATCTTTTGTAATTTTTCAAACAATGTATTATAGAGGAAATTGATCGAAGGATTTCGATCTACATTATAATTTTGCATTACATACCAATTGCAATGGAATTTTGTTACGTATCAAAAAACAGAATGTAATAATATAACAGTACAACAGACAAACAGAGGAGAATGAGAGCTTTATTATATTGAGCAGAAATGGAAAGAGATATAGAAAAGGGAATGTAACCCTAGATCTGACAAGAGCTAGGCTCCTAATAGGAAGCTATAGCTCCCTATACATACTATACATGCTAGTATATCACTATAATCCAAGGCAATCTCTACATTCTCTCTCTGATTCCTTATATCGTGGAAATGGGATGCAAGGTGCTCTCCTCACTCAAGCCACGTCACTATATTGTAACTAACTAGCCACCAATTCCCTTCTTACCCTTCCTTCTAGAATAAACTTTCCAAGTTTGGGGTCCCCTTGGTTCCCTGTACATCAGCTGCTCACGTGGCAATTCTTTCTCAACTAACTGGGGCCTATCAATACCCTCTCCTTCCGCAATGGCCTTGTCCTCAAGGCCAAACTTTGGAAATTGGCTTCTGATCATTATCTCATCCTCCCAAGTTGCTTCTTCTGCTATCTTGCCCTTCCAATGTACCAGGATTTGTCTGATTTCTTCATCTTGTTTTTTCACCTTCCTAGTAGTTAGTACCGCCTCTGGTTCATACACTTTAGTCTGTTCCTCCAATAGATCTGGTAACTCATCCTCTTCATGATAACGGCCCACAACTTTCTTCAGTAATGATACATGAAAAACAGGGTGCACCCTGGACCCCTCTGGTAGCTTTAGTCTGTATGCCACTGCTCCTATCTTCTCAATAATGGGATAAGGACCGTAGTATCTTGCTGCTAATTTAGCACTAATTCTGGTCACTGCCGACTGCTGTCTATGAGCTCTAAGCTTGACAAACACCCACTCCACACATGCAAAACTCCTGTCAGTGCGTTTCTTATTAGCTTGACTTTTCATTTTCTCTTGTGCTCTCAACAATTGGTTCCTCAATTGTCTCAAAGCCTCGTCTCTGTCCAACAAGTCCCTCTGCACAACTTCTACTCTAGTCTCTCCTTGAGTCCATTGAATTAGTTTTGGAGGCGGCCTCCCATAAACTACCTCAAATGGTGTTCTCTCGGTAGCAGCATGAAACGTTGTGTTGAACCAATACTCGGCCTAGTGTATCCAAGTTACCCATGTCCTAGGTTGATCCGCAATGAAGCACCTCAAATAGGTCTCCAAACACCTATTAACCACTTCTGTCTGACCATCCGATTTGGGGTGATATGCGGTACTCATTTTCAGCTTAGTTCCCTGCAGTTTGAACAACTCCTTCCAAAAACTGCTCATAAAAATGGGATCCCTGTCACTCACTATGGAAAGAGGTATGCCATGGAGTTTGACTACCTCCTTACCAAATACTTCGGCAATACTCCTAGCAGTATATGGATGTCGCTGAGGAATAAAATGAGAGTACTTGGACAATCTGTCTACCACCACCAAAATAGCTTCGAAGCCTTTTGATTTTGGCAACCCGGTGATGAAGTCAATCGATATATCTTCCCAAATTTGATGAGGAATGGGTAGAGGTTGTAACAAACCTCCTGGAGATGAAGCTATGTACTTCTGTCTTTGGCAAATGTCGCACCTTCTTACAAAGTCTTGTACGGTTCCTTTCATGCCTATCCAATACACATTAGCAGCTAATCTTCTATAAGTTTTGTAGAACCCCGAATGTCCTCCCTGGGGTGTTGAATGGAATTCCTCTAACAATGTAGGAATTAACAAGGACTTATTGGAAATCACCAACCTACCTTCATACATCAAGACCCCTTGCTTGTACTCATAACCTGGCCATGATTCTGCATTCTGTTGGACCCCTGCTATTATTCTCTGCAACCTTTCATCCTGTTGATTTTCTATTTTAATCTGTTCCTCTTGAAGCCATTTCCATTGGTAATTCATGGTAGCTAACTCCCCTCCCTCATGAATTCTGGATAAAGCATCTGCCCCCTTGTTCAATTTACCCTGTTTGTACAAAATCTCAAAGTCATAACCCAATAATTTAGCAGTCCAGTTCTGCTGTTCTGCAGTTACAATTCTCTGTTGCAGTAGCTGTTTGAGGCTTTTTTGATCAGTTGATACTACAAATTTTCTTCCCAACAAGTATGGTCTCCAGTGTTGGATTGCTAAAACTACTGCCATCAATTCTTTTTCATATGCAGATTTAGCTGAATTCTTCACACCAAGGGCCTTGCTGTAATATGCTATTGGTTTCTTATCTTGCATCAAGATCGCCCCTATTCCTCCTCCGGAAGCATCACACTAAATCAAAAAACTCTTGGAAAAATCGGGTAAAGCTAACACAGGTGCTGATGTAAGCCTCTCCTTCAACTCGTCAAAGGCTTGCTGAGCTTCCACTCCCCATTTGAAACTATCCTTCTTGGTAAGCTCAGTTAATGGTCTAGCAATTTTTCCATAATCCTTTATAAACTTCCTGTAATATCCTGTGAGTCCTAAGAACCCTCTCACCCCTTTTACATTTTTAGGTTGTGGCCATTGCATCACACTGACCACCTTTCCAAGATCTACAGCTACACCGTGTTCTGTGATCATGTGCCCCAAATACTCCACACTCTGCTGGGCAAGAAAACACTTCTTCTTGTTAGCTACTAGGCTGTGATTAGCTAACAAACTCAACACTTCCTCTAAATGCCGCACATGAGTCTCCCAGCTCTTGCTATAGATGAGGATGTCATCAAAGAAGACCAGCACATGTTTCCTCAATAGAGAACGAAAAACATCATTCATTAGGCTTTGGAACGTTGATGGAGCATTCATGAGTCCGAACGGCATCACAAGGAACTCATAATGCCCTTCATGTGTCCTGAAAGCCGTTTTGCACACATCCGATTTCTTCACCCTCACTTGGTGGTATCCCGATTTCAAATCCAATTTCGAAAAGAATTTCGCTCCATGCAACTCATCCAATAACTCTTCGATCACCGGTATAGGAAATTTGTCAGGTACCGTGATCTTATTTAGAGCGCGATAATCAATGCACATTCGCCATGTGCAGTCCTTCTTCTTCACCAAAATCACCGGACTTGAGAACGAACTCGTGTTGTGGCGAATGACCCCCGTTGCTAACATCTCCTTTACCTGCTTCTCTATTTCGCTCTTGTGATGGTGGGGATAGCGATACAGCCTCACGTTTACGGCTCCTTGTCCTTCCACAAGGTTGATTGCATGCTCTTTGTTTCTTTTCGGAGGAAGGCCTAGCACTGTTTGGAACACTTGATCGTATTTCCGTAATACTGTTTCCAACTCCCTTTGTAGCTGGGCAGACAACGTATTTCTTTTAGCCTCTTTGGGTTTTGTTTTCTCTACTGTCCACAATAAATCCTGCATATGGGGCCTGGGCTTACTCAGTATATTCTGCAAAGCCACCGGTGACTTTCTGCACCCCTCCTGTCCTTTAAGAGTCACCCACCTTTTCTCATTCCAAAAACTCATAGTTTGTTGTTTCCAATTAGTAATAGTATCCCCCAAAGTTTTAAGCCACTCAATGCCTAAAACCACATCAATTCCCCCTAATTCAAATAAATGCATTTCTGGGTCTAATTTAAATTCCCCAATACACACTTCCATTCCTCTACACACCCCCTGGGTTGCTATTTGGAGCCCATTCCCCAATTTAACCGTCATTTGAAGAGTAGTATAAACTGGTCAGTCCATTTGATGCACTAATTTCTGAGAAATGAAATTATGTGTTGCCCCACTATCCACCAAAATCAATACCTCTACTCCATGTATTGCTCCTTGGAATTTCATGGTATGATGAGTATTATGTGCAATGTGGTGCAAGTTAAGTACACTCATCTCCACCTTTCCTCTTCATCACCTTCATCCACCTCTATAACCAAGAATTTGGTCTCATCCTCATCATCGCCATCCTCCTCCACAACCAAAATTCTAAGTTGTTTTTCCGGGCATTGGTGCATAGGATGGCATGGACCTCCACACTTAAAACATAATCCCTTTTGCTTCCTTTCCATTAATTCATTGTAAGACAAATGTTTGAAACCCCTATCCCGAGGCCCAATATGTTTCTTTTCGTTTTGGGCTTGTTTGTCTCCTTTGAGCCCACTTACTCCACTCTTAACACTCCCATGCGGCCTAACATCTCTCCCCCTTATCATGACCCAGTCAGATCCAGTTTTCCTTCCTGCTGACCCATTATGAGCTGCTGACCCATTATGAGCTGGATTATACCCAGATCTAGGCCCACGATGAAAACCTGAACCGTTTCCCCCTTTTACCTCCCTCTCAACAGCTCTTGTGACTTGGAGCAATTTTGTTTTGTTCATCTCTCCCATTGCCGCCAAGCTACGTACCTTCCCCCTAATCTCTGCCTTCAACCCATGTAAGAAGTACCCCCGAAATTGTTTCTCCGGAAGCTTCGGAATCTGAGCCGTTAGGTATTCAAACTCAGCGATGTATTCCTTAACCGTTCCCTCTTGCTTCAATTCCGTCAACTGTTCATAAACATCACCCTCACCGTGTCCTCCATACCTCTCCAACAATGCCTCTTTCAACGCTTCCCATGTCAACCCCTCTTCCTCCCCGATCAAGGAATTGAAAAAGTGAATCATTGTTCCCTCCATACTCAGCTGAGCCAAACTCACTTTCATCTCCGGTATCGTGCCCTGAACGCGGTAATACACTTCAGCACGTGAAATCCATCCCGTCGGATCCTCACCATCAAACGCCGACAGTTTCACCTTCTTAACGGACTGACGATACTCCGTCAAAGCATCTCCCCGATGGCTGTCGACAACAGTGCTCTTCGGAGCGCCCTCTACTGTCACCCCCGACGAACCTTTACCGGAAACACTCGCGTCTCCTTCGTCCACAGTCAACGACTTACCCAAGCATTTCTCCAGCATTGCTATCAAATTAGCATGGTTTGTCGTCACTGAGTTCTGCACCTCGACAAGAGTTGAACGCACCTCTGTGATTTCACTCTCCAAAGCTTCGACCCTAGCTTCCATCTTTGTGAACGCTGCTAACGTCACCTTCTTAGGTGGCATTCACTGGCTCGTCGTCGGAATCCGGTAGGTCGGACCACTTGTTACGTATCAAAAAACAGAATGTAATAATATAACAGTACAACAGACAAACAGAGGAGAATGAGAGCTTTATTATATTGAGCAGAAACGGAAAGAGATACAGAAAAGGGAATGTAACCCTAGATCTGACAAGAGCTTTATTATATTGAGCAGAAATGGAAAGAGATACAGAAAAGGGAATGTAAGCCTAGATCTGACAAGAGCTAGGCTCCTAATAGGAAGCTATAGCTCCCTATACATGCTAGTATATCACTATAATCCAAGGCAATCTCTACATTCTCTCTCTGATTCCTTATATCGTGGAAATGGGATGCAAGATGCTCTCCTCACTCAAGCCACGTCACTGTATTGTAATTAATTAGCCACCAATTCTCTTCTTACCCTTCCTTCTAGAATAAACTTTCCAAGCTCGGGGTCCACTTGGTTCCATGTACATCAGCTGCTCACGTGGCAATTCTTTCTCAACTAACTGGGGCCTATCAAATTTTTTTCTCTCCATCACTTTCTCTGTCGAACTTTGTACTTTTTACACGTGTCATGATTTATGCTCAATTAATGAATAAGGAACTTCTGAATTCAACTACTTTAGCTCCGCGTTCAGTTAAAAAAATGCTTTAGTTCTGTGGTAATCTCTTGGGGTACAGTATATTTTTATGTCTGTCATCACCTTACATAATACTTGTTATCGTGTATACATCGAAATTTCATAATTACACTGTTTGGAAATAAAAAGCAATATAATGGTTAGGTGTGCTTCTATGATGCATAGACAGTACTCATACTCTTACAGATACTGGTATGAGATACAACATTTTAAAAAAATCAAGGTACAAATACGCCTAAAAAAGAGTTTCTCTATATAATGAATTAGTTTAGTGCAGAAATAGATTGTCTACTCATCTACACTTTGCATTTACTTTATCTTCAAGGCTTTTTATCAGGCGGCAAAGCAAATGCTTTATTAAGTTTTTCTATTCCATGCACTACTTTCCTTTTATCCAACATAGTTTTTTATGAGGGATTATTTATTTGTAAATACTTTGGAAGATCAATTTTTCTATGACCACAGGAGTTGTACCATAAACTTAACGCGATGACTAGATTTGAACAAGATTTTTGGCATAAGGGTGAAAAGGAGGATCAAAGAGGTAATTGTGGAATATCACCAATGGGCCACGATATGATATGCAACTTAATAAACATAAAAACAAATAGTATCTAGGTTAATAATGAGTAAATATTTCAATATTATTTTTTTCTTCCCAAAGTTTGGTGATCAATTAGATTGTGAAATGTGTGGAACCTTGGGAGTTGGGACTATGTTTACATTGATCATGTAATTGGTTCTGAAAAAAGATTGAAAAAAGATGTATGCTAATATTAAACTACTTTTTGCCATGGACATTGAAATGGATATAATATTTAAGTGTAACAATGTAAATAGACGATTGCTTACTATTACATACTCCTTTTGAAGAGAAGTCACAGCTACCCTTAAGTCTGACTTTGAAGTATATTCTGCGTCTTTGTTCCTGTTAGTCTCTTATCTCATATATATTATTTGACCGTCAGTATCACTCTTCCCTTTATAGGCGATAATAACCTTGCATTCTTGGAAGCAACAATTAAAAGTCAAAGGAAGCAAATTAAAAATATAAAGAAAAAATCATTCTGGTGTAGAAATATGGAGGAGGTAACTACAAATTACTTCTTGATGTGTTCATCTCATCCTCAGTATCATCCTTCCTATTTGTTTAATTCTCTATTAGACTTTCATTGTGTCTGATCCACATGTTAATTGGTTATACTGAAGATACTATAGGGGATTTCTTTTTTATTTGTAGAAGTGAGTTCATCCTGTACATTTCATTCACAAATCAAAAACCGAGAAAAGTTGAGTATAATTCTTTATCTAATGAATTGCAGGTTATTGAGAAGCTTAAAGATATTGTCCATTTTTTACATTTAGAGATACGAAATAACTTTGGGAGTGCAGGTCTGTACCCGCTAAAAGCCATATATGATGTTTTCTTTACTCAATTTATGTTGTTCTAGTGTCAATGTAATAACTATTAGTTTGTATCGCTGTGATTAATTAATTACTCCTTCCGTCTCATAAAAAGTGTCTTATTTGAACAATTCACGGTTCTTAAAAAAATGATTAGATGGGTTGGTTTTGGTGATAAAACTAACATCGTTTACTAGAATACCCCTATTAATTGTAGTTAAAAGAGTGGTTGAATAAAGTGAAAGTTAATAAATAGGGGTATGGTAGTGGAGAAATAATAATAAGTGTTCGCATTGATGTTGTAAAAGGACAATTATTTTGATACAGCAAAAAACGCAAATGTGACACTTTTTATGAGACAGAGGGGTAACATTTTGCTAGCTACTAGGAAAGTCTCAGACATGTTAGACTGTTTGCCTTATTTTGTAATTTATAAATTTGAAAGGAGTAAGAAGTGTCAGCTTTTTAGGACCAATTAGCTGCATTATGTGTTTTTAATCCCATCAAGTTATTGTTGCAATCAGTTTGTAGTGAAAGATGTATTTTGCATGCACGGGTACATGTAGACCAAAAACCAATAATTGGACACATTGGCAATCGCCAAAGATTGGGCGCCGCTGGTCTTGCGTTGCATTATGCAAATATAGTGCTTCAAATTGATACCCTTGTAAGTCAATCTATGTTATTGTGTTTATTTCATTCCATGACTATTCTTTTTTGCACCTTACCCTGAATCAGGTGAAAATATAATTGAGTTTCTAGAAATGCTTGAATTTCTTCCGTGCTACTTGTCTACTTTTCTGTTATTTTCAGATTCATGTTTTTGGTAAAATCTAAAATTTACCCTTTAATCTTTATTTCTTAAGAGGGAAAATCAACCACAAATCTGTTTTGCATTGCCGAGCATTGTAGTGAGTCCATGTTAATGCTTTCAGGTAGCGAGGTCTCTTTCTATGCTAGCAAATACAAGGGATTCATTGTATCAAAACTTGCCCCCAAATATTAAATCAGCTTTGCGTTCCAAATTACCATCCTATCATGTCATAGAAGAGGTATGATTAACACCTTATACTTTTTATTATTGCTGCTTTGTTGAAAAATCAGACAAAATATTACGGTTGGTCTGGACGAGTTAGAATAGATATAGAAAGGCTTTAGCTTGAAGCACCCTTTGCCTCTTGTCCACAACTCAATTGAAGATGGACTTTAGTTGGTTTTGCAGTCAAACTCAATTAACCATCTAGTTAATCTTCAGGGGTTGGCCTAGTGGTGAAGGTTTGAGTTCTGAGAGTGTGCTCCTTTCAAGGTGTCAGGTTTGAATCATGCTAGGTGCAAACAATTCCTGTGTTGGGCCATGTTCATACAAAGTTTTGCGCTGGCTTTAAACGGGGCCCCTGCAAGTAGATGGTGGGATTGGTCCCCTTAGATTAGTCGGTCGCAAGGTCGGATACCAGATTAAAAAAAAAAATTAACCATGTAGTTAACATTAATAGCCAGCCACCCATAGTAATGTGTTAGGATACTCGGTCTGGGCCTTAGTCCAATAATATAGCCCAATAATAATGAATTGGTTAATCCGGCTTATGAACCAATTTCATAGATGGGAAAGGTAGTTAGTTATATAAGAACATGTTTAGTTAGCAAGAAGGCATTCAATATGATTTCTATTAAGAATCTTTTGTGTGGGACAGAGAGAATCATCTCTTCTCTAGGAGCACTTGGTTGTATTTCTGTTTTCACTATTCCATTAATACAATAAATCTCTTCCATCAAATATTTCTCTTATACCTGTAAGCTCTGCTCTATCAACTGGTCAATTGGTCTGACCTGCCGTATTATCGGGGAGGGAGGTGCTAGTATTCTTGTCATTCAAGATGATTGCGGAAGAAGAACAGTTAGAAGAAGGAACGGTTGAGAGAATTGATGCAATTTAAGTGAGAATGGGAAGATTGGAAGAATCTTTCAAATCCTTTATGTTGAGGACAGAGATGGCGAAGCATATGGGTCATATTCCCGCAGAGAATCTTAGCTCTGATTGGAGTGTAATTCCGATAACAAATGCTATGAAAGAGCACTGTGGAATGGAGTTCCAATCAGATGCGAAGCCGGAAAAGGTAGAAGCAGTGGAGAAGAAGGAAACGAGTGTGTTGAACAAAGATGTAATCCTTGTGGCTGAGAAGCCAGAGAAGAAAATCAAGTCACAAACTGTTTGGGTTTTAGAGTCACTGGCATCACCTCTACATCTGATCCAAACCAAAGAGAAGCACGAAAATCAGATTTCGGGTTCTCTCACACTACCTCTGAAACCACCGGACACCGATTCATTTGTGAAGCACCTTCCAAAGCGAAAACCGCCGCCCAAGCCGCCGGATCTGAGCGAATTCGTGAGCAAAGAGAGAGGAGAGATGACGAGCATGGAGAAGAGAGGGGAGGTGATAGCGAAACAACACTTAGATGAAGAATGTTTGGATGTATGTTGGGACTCAGTATCTCACATAGAATCAGACATTATGTCGGATGGAAAAAAGAAAAAGAAAAAACGGAAACAAAGATCCTATAGATTTCTTCCAGCAAGTGATACTATAAAGAAAGAAACACACAATATGAAAATGTATTTCCTTGATTTGGTAAATAATACATGAGAAGTATTTATAGAATACAAAGGACTGAACAAACTGATCTTCCTTAAGAACTTCTAATAGTTACAACAGAAAACAAACTAACAAAAACAGTTGCAAACTTAAGCAGTTGCATATCAATAGATTGGCCTAACATTAATCTTAATTAGAGGTTTGTTGCTAACGCTTTGCTGTCTGGTTTACACAGCTAACTGTAGCAGAAATCAAATATGAGATGAAGAAAACATTACATTGGTTGGTTCCAATTGCCACAAACACATCCAAGTAAGATCTCTGGCTTTTTATCAACTAACTCCTTACTGGCCACATGACAAGCAATCCTTAATCATCAATTTATAACTTTGCTTATAAGATAATCTAATTCTCTTTTACCTTTTCTTTTGGTGTTTTAAAATTTGTTCAGAGCACATCATTGTTTTGGTTGGTTAGGGGAGTGGGAAAACACAGTGTAAGTAGCTAGTCCCTAAGGTTCTTATTTTGAATTAGAAATTTATATGTTTTTCCCTATTGTATTTTCTGATTTTTAATACTTCCTGATTCTTGAAGCTCTGAGGTGGATACGAAAGTTTTTCAGGGCAGCGTAATGCGGATTGAGACATTCCACTATGCCTATAAAGACAAAGTAGAACATTATATTCTTGAACTTCTCTTATGGCTTCACCGCATGGCCATCAAAAGCAAGATTGGTAGTAGGGGTGTGTATGGTTCATAAACTAAATTGAATTGGATAATGTTAATAGTTTGGTTCAGTTTTTAAAATTCACTTTCATAAAATAAAACCAATAAACTTTTAAACCAGTTTTACTTCTGTTAAAAACTGGTTCGTAAAAATCGGTTCATAACTGGTTTGTATTTATGAACCTTCATTGGGGTGCATTATTTTGATGAAATTCCATGATGCAGAATGAAATGTACTTGGAACAAATTTATGAGAGTAGTGTGCTGTTTTATTTATAGCTTGGTAAAAATCAACTTATGCTTTGATAACAGAAGGATTAATACACTAGGGTAGCATAAATTAGGGAGAGGACAAATACAGGAGAAGAAGAATTCAGAGAAGGAAATTAGCTCATACATTGGACATACCCATAGACACTTATTTCCCTCACTCTTTTACTCCCTCTCTTTCTCAATTCGCTTGAGTCTAGAATTATTAATCCTAATCCTAGTGCCTTGCCTTGCACCTTTAAATGGTGTATTGTAATGAGCCAAAAGGAAGTTGAACAAGCTAATAAGTCGGCATAAGACAACGGCAACACAAATCAAGAAGCCCCGTAGTTTGTTGCAGTTAGGAAAAGCGGCTTGGAACTAGCTGAATAGTTTAGAATAAATAAGGTATATTGTGTCAATTTATATATAAGAATGATTCTTGCTACATTATGTATGCGAAAATGTATAATGTATTAGAGCCTGAGCAAATCTTAAGATAAACCTTCAGGGGTTTGATGTTTCTGACACCAAACCTTTGGGGTATTTGAACTTACCTGTTGCATTCAAGACAAGCAAACAAAGAAGAGTCATCAAAGTCTAGTGTTTGGCCTTTGGATGTAAATATGTTTACAAATGCATTGTGGAAGATTGACGTTGGTAGGGATGTGCATATTGTCATCAACGATCCATCTTAAGTTAAAATTTTATATCAAAGAAAATAAGGTATACTTGCTTGAGATAGACTTAGAAGCGTCTCACACTTGTTTTTGAGCCTTGTTGACAATATCAATTATCAAAGGAGCCCAAGACCAACGTTGAAACTAAATGCCCGTCTAAAGAAACAACCTCTCAAGGAGGAAGAAAAGACAGAAACACTATATTTGGAGTCAAGAAAAAAGGTTGAACAACTAGAAGACAAATGAGAATTCGTTGAGATTGTCGTAGAAAGCGATTATATGAAATTTATCAATATAGGGGGCACCTTACCAAAGATCGTACAAGAAAATGCTTGACATAAGTCGTGAAGTCGCTTGTCACTCCTTGTCTTTGCCAAAAACTTCTCGTATGTGGCCCAATGTCATTGAAAGCAGTCACCGGATACGGCAGAGGCAAGCAAAAGATTCGTTGAGGACATCTTGAAAATCAAATATATAATTGAAGCGAAGTACACTACTTGGCTGTGAAACATTCTGATATTAAAAAAGGTCAAACAACAAATGGTGCATGTTAGTTAATTACTCAGACCTCAGTCGAGCCTCTACCCCCAATAATGTCTACCCCTACCAAACACAGATAAACTAGTATATAATTCGTCAGAGTTCAAACTTCTATCATTCATGGATGTATTCGAGCCACAACAATATCCCAATGGATTCTAACGACAGGAAAAAAAATAACATTCATGATAAAGGCATCAAATTTTTTGGTCAGAAGAATGCAGGAGCAAGGAGCAATACTAAAGAATGATGAAAAAAAATTCAAAGACTAGATAGGAAATATGTTGGAGGTATAAATGGATTTGCTACACATGGCCTTGTAGATGGGGAAAGGAGGTGGTAATCAAATATGATTCACAATTGGTCACATCACAAGTCAAGGGAGTGTACATGGCTAAAGATACCATCATACAATAATATTTAGCAATGGTTAAAGCCATTAGGGATAAGTTCAATAAGATAGAAATCCTACATATCTCTGAAGATAAAAATTCAAAGGGCATACCTCTTATCCAAATTGGTCAATTCTAAGTCAAAGGGATTATATACGATTAGTGATTTACAAGACACTACAATGATGGTCATCGAAATATCGGGTCGTATTTCCTCATTTCAATCTTCTACATAATTCACTTTATGAGTGATATTTGGGTTTACCAACTACTTGATGATATGAAGGAAGGGTTGAAGGTTTGAAGATGGGTGTGATCCTACTCTTTGGTGGTAGGCTGCCTTTACAGGCAGGGTTTCACTAATCCACTATTGAAATGTCTAATATATGAAGAATGAAAGAATGTTTTGGAGAAGGTTCACGAAGGAACTACATTTCAGCATCTAGGACGAAGAGTCTTGGCTAAAAATACCTCAAAGGCCATATATTACTGGACGACAATAAACCAAGACGCCAAAGAGAAAATTCAATGGTGCTATAAATGTCAAAGGCACAAGGACATACATATTGCACCATTGGAAGAGACAAGTGTCATATCGTCGTCTTAGTTGTCCACCTACTTGTAGATGAATATCTTTGGACCTTTTCCAATAGCTCTTGGTAAATTAAAATATCTAATTGTGGGCGTCGATTATTTTACAAAGTGAATCGAGGTTGAAACTTTGACAAAGGTTAAAGATCACAACGCCATTCAATTCCTTAAGAGAAACATTCTCACGAGGTTCAAAATCCCATTAATCGTAATAATTGACAACGAGACACAATTCATTGACAAAACATTCTTCAATTTGTTGGACAACTTGCATGTAGCCCAACATTTCACTTCCGTGGAACACCCTTAGACTAACGCCCAAGTAGAGTCGGTGAATGGAGTTTATAAGGGGTCTTAGACAAAAATTGAAAAATGCAAAGGGAAATTAGGCCGAAGAACATCCACATGTTTTATGGGTGTACATGATGATGTCACACTCCTCCACAAATGAAATGCCCTTTTGCATCAATTAAAATATAAAAGTCGTAATCCTCGCTTAGATATGGTAGTTAGGTTGAAGAACCCTACACCCATTGTCAATGGAGAGCAACAAAGAAGGACGTTGAAAAGAGATGGACTTCTTAAAGAATGTTAGGACCTTCTTAAAGAATGTTACGATTGGGTTGTTTTGAGCGAGTTCATAATAAAGAAGAGAATGGAATCAAAATACAACAAGAAGGTGGTACCATGTAACTTCAATCTCCGAGACCTAGTCGTTAGAAAGGACAACATATGAAGAAAAAACACAATTGAAAGAAAATTAGCTCCCAACCAAGAAAGACCTTATTGAATCATCACTAGCATCATTTAGGGAGCGTATAACTTGGAAACACTGAATGATGTTCCCATATCTAGAATTTAGAATGCAACTAAGTTTAAAAAATATCACAGTTTGTTCATTAAAGAAACTATAAGTTACACATTTGATCAATACAAACACTTTTTACACTATTCATTTATTTTTGAGTTATACCTTTTGTTTTCTTTATAAATATCCTACCAAAAAATGCGAGTATGCTCTAAAACCTTACCAAGGATAAAAACGAAGGCAATGTCTTCCCCAGAAGGGGAAACAAAAGTCAAAGTTTGAAACACCGCGATGATGCTCTAAGGACCTCACTCGACCGACTATTATCCTTGGGATGAATGGCCCCCATAAAGTGATCCACCATTTCTCAAGTTTTTAAAGGAGTTTAAGTGTGAACAACCTTGGTTACGATCGTCTCATGAGTTGATACACGAAAAGAATTAGGGCCAAACACATAATATTAAAGAAAATATTAAAGCAATATACACAAATTAAGATTGAGACATTATCTACGACACAATATCCAAGTTACAACAAAAGGGGCGAGAACGAATTCCATGACCCAAGCAAAACCAAATCAACATAAAATAAAGAAGAATACCAATCCTCCAAAATAATTTTCTTGTTCACCACATATTTCTCCACGTCGACCCTCGATCACCCGTTGTACTTTGGGATTTATAACTTCTCAAAAGCCTTACCAAAAACCTCCTCGAAAGTGTTTAGAAGGTTATCATTAGCCCGAGACTTCTCCTACCGGATAAGCTTGTCCTGCTGGCATTTTATAATGTTTCTTTTAAAAAGGAAGTGCATTTTCCCTTCGGCGTCCACCAATTGCTTTTCCTTCAACTCTCGGTCTCCATTATTTTTTCCTAACTCTTGAGAGAGTGAACTCACATCTTCCTCATATTTCTTAAGTTTTTTGTTTGCAAGTTCACTTACTTAGAATAACTCTTCAGTTTCGTTTCCACCTCCTTCATGGTTCCCATCGTCCCGTCTCGCTCTTTTGTAATTGATTAAAGGAAAGAAAAGGACATACGATCAATTCTTGAACAACTTTCAAATGTTAAGGGTTTCTGTTAGACCGAGGTCTCTCTTCCTTATCGACAAACTCCTTTTTTTGCGGTGAATATCAAGCTAAACAAAGTCATGATTTTTGTCACATAGGGCATGCACTCAACAAGAGTCTTCTGACAACCTATTGACTTTATGTAAATTAACTGGTTCATGAAAGCTTTAGGGATGAGGGTCCAAAAATACTAGGAGAAGATGAGAAAAGATTCGTCAAGGCCAACAACAACTTCTCTTTCTTAGGAAGACCATTGTCGAGCCTTGCATGTAGATTTTTCCTCTTGCTAGGAGTGACCCACCAATTAAGGTATAATTGTGACTATAACGCCCCAGATTTTCATCCAAGACATGATTCAAAATTTATTAAAATACTTGTTTAAACAAAATAAAAGGTTTTGAATTTAATCAAATTCAGTGACAATTCAAATTCAAAAGCAAAAAATTACTGCATTTCTAAACTACTTAAATATTTTTAATTTAAAAACCCCTCCGTCCTCACGATCGTGTGACAAGTATCAATCAATCTTGAAACTCTACACTTGTACCTAAAATGTTATTGTAAGGGATCAATTTTCATTAATCACAATCCATGTTAAACTAAACTAGACGAGAGTTAAAAATAAATAAAAAATCTAAATATACTATATCATGTCCAAGAGAATTAAATAAGATTACTCACCAACATTATTAACAACATAACTGTAAGCTTAAAACAGAATACACGTAAGAGTTAATCAAAATTATCAACAATCAATCTTATACCATTGTAAGCAAAAATATGCATGCTCATGAAATTATATGATCCGGATATAATCAATCCTCCATTAAAACATCACACAAAATTTATCACATACAAATGGGAAAAATAGCTCGTCACTGAAGCATCACACAGAAATACACATGTCATGATGATAAAATACAACCATATCACAAAATCAAACACAAGATGCACATGACATGTCATGCATGATGAAGACTAAAATAAAATTCAGTCACTTACACAACCACAAAGTAAAATTAACATTTATTCTCTTTCATCTAAATTTAATATCCTCCACACAAAAAATACCTCTAATAAATAATAATCATTTTCTAAAAATCATCGTAAATTGGAAACATACTAAACATAACTTGAATTAAATACTATGAGGATTCACAAAATATACAAAATCCACCTCATTTTCTTCACACCACTTAGCTATAGTTCACTTGGCACTAGGGCTGGAAATGAATCAAATCAACTCAAAAATAGTTCGAGATTCGATTCGATAATTAATTCGTTGGATTTGGTTCATGAACCAAATGAGTCGAACTTGAGCTCAAAACTAAATTCGTAAAATAAATGAGCTGAACTTGAGTTATGTATAGTTCGACTCGTTAGGTTCATGAGTCGACTCGGTTATATATATATATATATATATATATATATATATATATATATATATATATATATATATATATATATATATATATATAATATTTTTAAATCATATATCTCAATAGTATCATTTAAAAAAATAATGTATTGATTTTATAACCTTTTAACTTATCAAATTAAATATTTTAAAAAATACTTGTGACATTTTTTTATACAAAGTAAAATACTTCTAACTCAAAAAAAAAATAATGCACCGTGACTTTTAATTTTAAAGTGCCAATTTAAACTTTAAAAAATGATTTTTTAGTCCGTGAAGTAAACAAACTGAGCCTAACGAACTAAACCTAACGAGTTGAACCGAGTTGTTCAAGAACTTAAAACGAGTCGAGTTCGAGCTTAAAAAAAAGTTCGTGTCGAACTCGAGTCGAGTTTCGAGCTAAACCAATTCTTATCGAGTCGAGTCGAGCTGACGACGGGTTCGACTCGACTCGACTCATTTCCAACCCTACTTAACACTAAAAATAATGACATACAGAGCCCTGTTAAAGTCCTCCCTCCGTCCTATATTATAAGCAAATTTCATATTTTTAGATTCATTAAATAATTAATATATCAGATACATTAATTATTTAATGAATCTAAAAATGGTTATGGACATGGAAATTATCTTGATATTATACAGCTTAACTTCACCCTAATTGGCTATGGACATGGAAATTAGGGTAGATTGATTAAAGGTTTTCTCACCAAGGACTTGGGAGAAAATACCCTTAAGAACTGGAAGTAATTGATATTTGTTGATGCAACAGTGACTCAAAGTTGTTACAGGGATAAATCACACACCCTCCATGGCATTGTTCATTTTTCTCTATAAGCCCTTATTTTCATCCTTCTTTACCTTTACTTTTTTTATTATATTTTTACACCTAAAAACCAAATTAATGCTTTTTGTTTAATTGAATGATAATTTAAACTCAATATTAGCTTGCAGTCCTTGAGATCGACATTCGAGGAATTTCCCCATTATTACTATAAAAGGCAAAATAGTACACTTGCTATTTTCCCGATCAAATTTTTGGCGCCGTTGCCGGGGACTGCCAAAATATAGAGTTTAATTTTAATTTCAATTAAAATTTTGTTGGTCTACAGTAAAATTATTTTTCTGTCATTTATAATTTACTAATTTGTGTATGCGAGAAGAACCCTTAGCTAAATTTCTTTTTGATGCAGAGATCGAGAGAACCCTTCACCGAAGATGCAGAGAACAAAAAGTGGACTCTATAGAAGAAAGTACCTATGATCACTCAGAAGTCAAGGAACCAATGGCTGAAGTTCCTCCAATTCCACCTCCTTCACCTCCAGAAAGACTCCTGGGTGACTATGGAGGTGCAAATGCACCGGGTGTTCGACTGACCATTGTCAACCAACCGGTGAATGTGACAAATTTTTAACTACATCCTAGCACGATCAATCAATTGGAAAGAAAACCTTCCACCGGAAAGGTTAATGAAGATGCCAATAAACACCTGCAAAGATTTCTGACCATGAGCATCACCCTGAAAATTGATGGTCATACTGATGAAGCAAAAAAATTAAGAATGTTCTCGTTCACTTTAGCTGAAGACGCGGAAGAATGGTTCTATTCTCTTTCTACCGGCAGTATCACATCCTTGGAGGAGATGGAAACTACATTCTTAAATGAGTACTTTCAAGCATTAGTATTCCTGAGAAAAAGGTATGAAATTCTTAATTTCAAACAGAAGGATGATGAATCATTGGGAGACACTTACAAAAGATTCAAAAGGATCTTAGTAGCGTGTCGAACTCATAATATGGATCAGACCGAACAAATGCAGATGTTCGTTAATGGGCTGAAAATAAAAAAAAAATTGTTGATTGATACAGTAGCCAATGGCTCAACCAATTTCTCAACATCCACTAGTATCAAGAGGATTATTGAAGCAATAATTGCCAATGAGCATCTAGAGCTATACGACAGGTGTACTAGTCAGCCAGAGGAGGTGATTGATCTAAAATTAGCGACAAATAAAATCCGTCTAGAAGACACAGTTGCTGCCGAAGTAGACAAAAAGCTAAAAGCTATGAATATAGGTACTCAACAGATAGTGCAGGTTCAACCAGCTCAGGCTAGCACTTGTGAAATCTGAAATGGACCTCATCACACGGTCTATTGCTTTGCTACTCCCCAACAAATTGAAGAGATCAAATTCTTGAAGCATAATAATCCCTATTCTAACACTTACAACCCAGGTTGGAAGAATCATCCAAACTTCTCCTGGAAAGATCAGAGAGGGACTGCTCCGCAACAAGGTACATGGAAATATCAAACTCAGTATTGTTGGTTCTATGTGTTGGCAGCAATTTTGGTAAAACCTATAGTGTTCACAAGTTGTCACATGTGTTGTCTTGACATAAGATAACATGTACCTGCAGGATGTTTAAAATGTGATTATGCAGGATTTTCCTGAGATGTCAGACCCGATGTCATGACATTTGTATACAGAACATTCAATTTGAATGTTATGTATTATGTGATTGCGTTTTTAATGCTAATTTGTGTATGATTGATGAGATGATTGAACACGCTATCAATCAGTAATTACAACTAGATTGACTTATTTTCCAAAGAGATATAATCAACTGTCATGAGAAGATATGAATGGAAAATTGTTTTAGGGTTTTATGATGTCCAAGCCCAGCCAAATGCTTCTATAAAAAGGACATGGAAAACCTAATTTGATACACAAGAAATAACAAACGAAATATTGAGAGAGAATAAGGGTTTTAGTCTTGTGTGGTCGTGTGAATTGTAAGCCATTCAATTCATCCATAGATGATTGAATTGGTCTGATTTTTGAGTTGTAATTTGTCCACTCTAAGATTTGAAGCATGAGTGTGTGTTTACTTGATTGAAGCTTTTAAGTAAGATCGAGTATGTGTCTTTGAAGAGTGTATTCTTTTCATTGTAATTCTTGTTTTATGTCACTGCTGTGATTGAGGGGGAGTGAGTAGGATCTCATATCTAAGAGTTCTTAGGTAGAAGTCACACGGGTAGAGATTAGGTGAAAAGACTATAACTTGAAGTTGTTTACCGAGAGTCTTTGAATTGATTCTGTTTAGTGGATTTCCTTCTTGGCTTGGTAGCCCCCAGACATAGGTGAGTTTGCACCGAACTGGGTTAACAATTGCTTGTGTCTCTTGCATTATTGTTCTTTATCTTTTATCATGTTTGTATTGTTCAGATATTAGTGTCGTGACATTACCTTCGACATCTCATATCTGATACCAAAATTTCAATTGGTATCACAGCAGGCATCCTGCTTTGGTTCTGGGTGAGATTTAGGGACGTTACTTTCTGGTACTATGGAGAGAGATGGAGGATCTGTTCACAGACCACCTATTTTGGATGGATCCAACTATGACTACCGGAAACCTCGAATGGTAACCTTCCTAAAATATTTGGATAATAAGGCTTGGAAGGCTGTTTTAACAGGCTGAGAACATCCAGTTATTATTAAGGATGGAGAAGCTACAACTGATAAGAAAGCTGAGGAACAATGGACCAAGGAGGAGGATGATCTAGCCATTGGGAACTCTAAAGCATTGAATGCTATATTCAATGGAGTAGATAAGAATATCTTCAGATTTGTAAACAACTGTGAGGTGGCTAAAGATGCTTGGAACATTCTCAAGACCACTCATGAAGGCACCTCTAGAGTAAAGATGTCTAAATTGCAGCTGCTCACTACCAAGTTTGAAAATTTAAGGATGAAAGAAGATGAAAATATTCATGAATTTCATATTAATATCCTTGAAATTGCTAATGCCTCAGGAGCCCTGGGTGAGAAGATGTCAGATGAAAAACTAGTGAGGAAAATACTCAGGTCATTCCCTAAGAGATTTGCCATGAAAGTGACAGTCATAGAGGAGTCTCAAGATATTTCCAATATGAGAGTTGATGAGCTAATTGGATCCCTCCAAACATTTAATATGGGAATGTGTGATGGACCTGAAAAGAAAGTCAAAAGCATAGCCTTCATGTCAAACACTGAGGAGAAATAGGAGGAAAATGGTCAAGATATTGATGAAGATCTGGAAAATGATGTAGCATTGTTGGGAAGACAGTTCAACAGACTTCTGAAAAAGATGGATGTAAGGTCTAAGGCTAATGTCAAGAACATCTCATCTGACATCAGTAAATCCAACAATGCTGGAAGAAGAACAAGATCAAATGAAAAGCCCAAAGAAGGAAAAGGAGTTCAGTGCCATGAATGTGATGGGTATGGACACATTAGAACTGAATGTGGAACCTACCTCAAGAAACAGAAGAAAAGTCTTGCTGCTACTTGGTCTGGTGAAAGTGAAACAGAAGAGTCTGTAAATCTCGTGACTGCCTTGACTGGAAGATGTGGGTCTGATGAAGACTCAAGTGAGTTAGCAACTACATACAAAAAGCTATGTCACAGAAGTGAAGAAGTGTGTCAACAAGTTGAAAGTCAGAAGAAAGTGATAACACAACTTGAGAATGATAAGGCAGGACATTTGGAAACCATCTCTAAGTTAAAAACTGAAGTAGTATTCCTGAATTCTAAACTTGATGAGATGACAAAGTATGTCAGAATGCTAAACAATGGAACTGACACCTATCTCTATCTAAAGAGGCTTATGCACTCCCCTCGTTGTCTACTAAAAAGCGTTAGAGCGAGTGAAGCCTTCCATTTAATGACATTTTAGAAAAACTCTTCTTTTCGGATATTGCAGTCACTTTTAATTGCCATTCTCTAGACAATGATCTAAGGACTTTTAAGTTTAGTTCATCATTAGTGAAGACTTTTCCAAGAGCAGTTAAGTGATTTTTCTAGACAATGAACCTCTTTTGCATATATAGAATGTTTTCATAGGGTGGCATTATGAACATTTCATATTCTTGTCATAAAGTGTTCAATTTTGATCTTGACTTCTACGATTCCTTTCTGTGTTACTTCCAATGTATCCTAGATTTCTTTGGCTGTTTTGCAATTTGACACTCATAAAAATTCTTCATTTCCTAAGGCATATGCATGTATATTTTTTGCATTCT
This sequence comes from Lathyrus oleraceus, assembly GCF_024323335.1. NCBI lineage: Eukaryota > Viridiplantae > Streptophyta > Magnoliopsida > Fabales > Fabaceae > Lathyrus > Lathyrus oleraceus. The sequence goes on along the minus strand of NC_066583.1, from coordinate 146,555,939 downwards.
TGTCATACAACCCTTTATTCTTGTCGTCATAGTTTCAAGAACCTTGAACCTTTGGTTGTTCTACATTATTTATGAGAGTTGTAAGAATGAAAGGTCCACCCTTTATAACACTCCATATTTCATCCCCTTGTTCTTCTATGTACATTTGCACGATTTTTCGAGAAATCATTCTATTCGCCCACGAAACATGGTGGTTTGTTGGTGTTAGAACTATCTACTAAGAACGGTTTTGTAGAAGCCATATATAACCAGACCGAGGAGTAAGTTACCTTAACCCGCTCTGATGTCAATTCTAAGAAAGAGATTGAAATTAAGTACCTTATCATCAAGATCAATTTCCTTTAATTTCAAAATATCTATACGCTTATGCATTCTTGATTTTTGATTCCAAACTTTTTCTTCTTCGATACTTCTTCTTTGATAAAATTTTGTCTTCATCAAAACTAAACTAAGATAGATGATGGATATTTTTTTCACACGTTTGTATTGTAGCATTAAATGATATAAACTTTGCTTTGTTTGAGAAAATCGAAGCTAAAAAAATCGTGAAGCCAATTTTTTTCTTGAACAAATAGTAGTTGTAGCACAATACTTTGATCCAATGGAAGATTTATAAATTTGCACTAGTTCTTACTTTTCCATGAGATCAATGAAGAGTTAAAAACATGCTCTAACCGGTGACATATTGTCTAGTATCAAGACGTCCTGCGCATTCAACATCATTGTTAGGAGTCCCACATCGGACAATATATGGCCTGAATAATCCTCACCCTACTAGACGGTTTTATATGGTTGAGTTGGATCCAACCACACATTCTCAAGAGTCACTATAAGCATTCAAATAAACCATGATGTAGGGTTTCTTTCAAGTAGCAAATTGACGAAGGACTGTCTAATGACGATGAGAATGCATGAAATTAATTACTTATTAAACAACAACAAAAAATTAAAAATTTCTTCGAAAATGCCAATACAATAGCGATGAATCAAAAGATCAGAGATAATATATGCAAACATTAACTGATTTATCAAGGATAATACATGTACACATATTTTTTTTACACCTCTCCAAATTTTATATTATATTTAGATTGATGAAATGTGATGTGATGAAATGAAATGATATAAAAAGGATGAAATGAGGTTAAACAAGTTGGAATCCATTCAATCATATCCCTTCACTTTTCATATGTTTTGTACTCTTAGATTTGAGCAAAATGAAAAAATTACTCCTAGGCATGGCAACGGAGCGGGTCGGGGACGGTTTTTACCTCCCCCAAACCCAAATCCGAATTCCCAAACAATCTCCGTTCTCCGCCCCAAATCCAAATGAGGATGGAGAATTAAAACTCAAACCCGTCCCAAACGAGTTCAGATTGAGTTCGGGTATCTCCGCTCCGCCATCATCCATTTAATAAAATCAATTTTTAAATAAAAATATTTATTTTTTTAAAAATCAAATTATATTACAAATAATGAAATAAAACAATCTAAAAAAAGTCCATTCATATATTTCAAATATTTTAAATAATTAATACAAATCAAAATATCAAAACATTGCCCACTTATTTAATATTCTAAATTATCAAAAATAAATAATAATATACATTATAAACGAATTCGGGGTGGGTACTAGTATCCCTATTACCCGACCCGTCCCTATATTTTATAATCGGAGAAAACCCAAACTCAAACCCAATCAAAACGAGTTTTCCCCGTCAACTTCGGGATGAGTTTGAGTGGGTACCCGCATATACGTGTTATGTTACCATGCCTAATTCTATCATAAAATACTCAATTAATAAAATGATATCTTTATTCATAAAATACTCATTTAAAATGGAATGAAATAATTAAAAAAAATAAAATGAAGCAAAACATTTCATCTGATTCCTTGTACTCTTTGATTTAAGTGAAATAAAAAAATTAATCTATTTTATCATAAAATACTCTATCAATAAGAATAACATAATTATTCAATTCCATTTCACTTCACTTCATTTCACTCAATTTTGTTTTACAATTCTAGGCCAGTTTATTTTACAATATCCATAAATGAATGGAGAGTGTCAATAATTCAATTATTGGTACCATTTTCTCAACTAATGGGATTCCTTAAGAAAAAGAAAAGTCCTGCCGGAGTCAATGCCGACGAAGTTTACTACGACGGAATCCCACGCTACGTCAAGGTTGACCGCGTCTTTGCCAACTCCGATACCTCTCTTAAACCTTTTACTATCAACAACCCCGCTGATATCACTGCGCCGCCTTACTTTCCCGAAATCACGGAGACAAATCCGGCCGGAGTAACCGCCGACGAAGTTTTATCCGACGGAATCCCACGCTATGCCGACAAGCTTAGCGCAAAGCAACCTACCGTTGTTAGTGTACCTTTAACCGTTTCTGTATTCTCGATGTATTGTTTATATATCATCAACGAAACTCCCAATCACAACTAATTTCTTGATGAATCTAGACTAGTTTATGTGATTTCTATTATGAGAATGAAGAGGATCATCATTTGCAAGTATTTGTTCTTGCATAGGACTGTCATTTCATAGCACGCCAACCTCTATTGGTTATCAGTTTACTTATTAGAAAGGAGTTTTTGCTGCTCGAATCTTAGAATAATGATTAAAGATGAGTGTTGTTGCAATTAGGATTTAGGGTTTGTTCATTGCTAATAAGGAGTTTTAGATTTGTGTTGTTTATCTTATTTCAAATTGTGTTTAGGTTGTTTGTCATGATAACAAAATTGCTCTTCTTAAGTGCTTTGGATGTCAACCGGCATTGTTTCATACATATAAGTTACAACATTTCATGGGATTTTTGCCTTTAGTTTAAGATTTTAGGAGAGTTTATCCTTGACTTGTTATCCAAGAAAGCTTCAATGACCATGACTCAATGTCTAGTACCTATTCTGCATTAATTAAAATGGTCCTTATGCATTGTGTATGAATCAGTCCTGAATGGCTATTTGTGAGGAGGCTTATTTAGAAGCATTCATTGGCTTATGTCTATAAAAGTTTATGTAGGTGAAAAATTAAGATATCATATACTGAGTTTTTTCTATTTCAGGTATCGGAGGTGAGTTCACGTTTGGGAAGAGCTAGACCAGGGAAAGTATTGGGTTTTTTGGATAGTATTGGAAGCAGCATGACAAATTTAAGCGCTAGCAGTAAGTTTGTTTCGAGGGATGCAGTTAAGGGGACTAGAATTTCCATCTTAGCATTTGAGGTTGCAAACACTATTATCAAAGGTTATCGACTTATGCAATCTCTTTCCACACAAAATATAAGGCATCTAAAAGAAGAGGTGCTTCTTTCAGAGGCTGTCCATGATTTAGTGTCAAAGGAAAAAGATGAGCTTCTTAGGATTGTTGCCGCAGACAAGTGGTAAGTACTGGCCCTGTTGGATTAATTAAATAATGACTTGAGCTTTTTGTTTTGTCTTACACTTTCAACACCATTGGAAACATAAAAGTCAGTGGTATATGGTTTGGGTTTTGTTGTTAGGCATGAGTTGAAAGTTTTTTCTGAAGAGGTGAGCCGTTTTGGAAATCGTTCAAAGGATCCTCAGTGGCGCAACTTAGACTGTTACTTTGAGAAGTAATGTAAATTGTACTTGCTCATTCATCTAGCCT